>NW_024962271.1:12351348-12647037 GCF_019238085.1 Lagopus leucura
AGAAACAAGGAGTCTTTTGCAAGTATCGATATTTTTTAGAGGGGTACAACTGGTCTGGAAAATCTGCATCACTACTTGTTTGGACAATAGTGCTATTTAAAAATTTTTAATACCTGAGAACCTTTAGACATTTTGAGAATAGAGCAAGGATATAGACACTATCCTACAGGTTTGATATAGATACTATCCTACAGGTTTGCTTTTTTTCCTCCTCCCTGGAATTCAGAGGTTTGTCTGGAAATTTGCAGTAATTGGGCTTGACCTTAATGCAGGACAGAAGCAAATACAAGTAAGCATACAATGCACACATATACAGCATCGCTTTTACCTAATGTATTCTAGCTTTAACTTCCCATCTGCAACTGAAAAATTACAGCCATTTTTTCTAATTCATTTCTTCACTGCTCTTGATAGCATTTATATTTGATGAAAGTAGCTAAAAATAATAAGCCTGCATCATTTTCTCTGTTTAGGATATTTCTTCTTCACCCTTCCACTACTATATCAAAATGTCTTTTTGTTGAGAGACTCTATACAGGGGATTAAAATGCATTAACACAAGAAAGGCTACGGACTGTGAGTCAGCAAGAACAAAAGAACCAAATACATCATGTAAAAGCTAATAATATTTAGATAGGGAGCCCAGAATTTAGCATTTTCATTATATTTTTCAGTTAGCATGAAAGTTTAATCTTCCACTAATCATTTAAAATGTAAAATAAACAGAGCTTTCAGCATGTCACAGTCTATACTCAGGTCCCCAGGAGAGTGAAAACCACAAAAGAAACCTAACAATATGATGCTATATATTCTGAGATATTGCCATTCAATCTGATTTGCCACATGCCCATACATTTTAATGCTGGCTTCATTATGTAACCTCTTCTTGATTAATCATTGGTGAACAATGCCTAAATTGCACTCCAGGATCAGCTTGAACCAGGGCATTGTTAGCAGCAACATCCATCCAAAAAGCATACCAGATGGTCTGAGGAAAGGTCAGGATGGTACTACCACAGTGACAATGGACAACGCTCATGAACTGCTGGTAGAAATACTTGGACTGAGACTCCAGTCACTTTGCAGAATATTCTGTGACTGTTTTTTCTTTTAAATTCATGCTAAAGAAATATTTTATCAAACTATTTTATAGCTGTTCTTTGCCTAACCACAGTCCACAAAGAGTACAAGGTACATAAAGCTACCAAAACATTTGAACTGTAAATAAGCATACATTGACTTTGGTATGGGTGCCTTTAAATTAATAACTATTAGCACATTTAATTGTTTCTTCTACCACTGTATTTTTCACAATCTTTGAAGAGCTGCTTAGCATCTGAAGCAGTCTCAGGCTGAAATATGCAGCAAGTATCTTAACACACAATTCAAGAAAACAGTTTCTTGGGACACTGAACTCTCTCCAAGGATGATCATAAAAGAGCCATGCTGTACTTACTCATGATTACAATTGTTGGCTAACGCTGCTAGATGAATAAAGAAAGCACCCTCAACCACCACTTAGAAGAAGAAAGCACTTAGACCATCCCTACAGTTTTTGCAAATGGACAAACTCTCTTTCCATCAGCCCATGCTTTTACATGTTAGACAAAAGAAACATTGCCCACATCACACGGTACTGAAATCACACACAAAAGAAAATGGAGAACTTTTCCCTGCAAGCTGATAAAGCAATGAACATAACCCCACAAAACATTCTTATATCTATTCAAACTAGGGCTGGTTCTCAGATTACTACCATATTTCTGTGAAATTCCATTGTGAATCCTGCACTGTTCATTACAATTACCCTTTCCAGCTGCAATGTGATTCCCTTTACAAGAAGTGTGGGCTGTTGGGAAGCAAAAGCCAAGACAGACTGCTATCAAGGTCAAAGAACTTCCTTACATTTGTTTCTGAGAGGAGACCAGCATACACGCACTTCTCAGTGATATCAAACATAGTCAAATTCCTGTAGCCCAAATTTTGTTCATCTGTTCTCCTTCAGCCCTGAGCCAACAGAGCTCCTTCTGTGCTGGTTGTACATTGCTGAATGGAACAGATTCTCTTCAAGAGATACCTCTATTTACCCCTGTGTACAAAGCATTCAATTTCATGCATTATCTCGCTTCCTGCAGCCTAAATCTGCTTCCATAAATTGCATCCTTTTTGTCAGACAAAAGAGGACTCTGGATAAGGTACAGCAACATCAACGCTTTCCAGAGCTGCCATTGAGGACAGTCAAACTTTCCACAGTGCTAGAGGCCATAGGAAAGAAAGTACTTTAGTTTTATAGAATTGCTAAATGTTTTTAAGATATTAAAATCACAGAGAATAAAAGTGGAAGATGCTCACGGCACAGAAAGCATTATTTGGGTAAGAGCGATTTACTTTTAAGGAGGATGAAGAGTACTTTGTGGACAAGTTTGCTGTCTGCAGATGAAGACAAGATTAGTTACTAAAAGAGAATTTGAGTGCAGTTATCAACTCAAGTTAAGAACTTCCAAGTTTAGTATCGTCTTTAGAAAACTTAAAGATCTGAGGAGGGACTAGTGGGTGAGGAACATTACCTGTAAAGTAGATATTCCTTGCTTTTATCTATAAATGATTATCTGCATTATCTCAAGTGTGTGGTGTGCAGTGATAGTCAAATATCATCAGGGAATTTAGCACAAAAAGTACATAATATTCCAGGAGTATACATGGATTTCTCCTGCTGGCAGAGTGCACTTACTGTGGTCATTGTGAGACATGTCAACCATCTGTGTTATTTTCCCTAGCTCTGGTTTTAGCACAATTCAGTTGGTGAATTTTACACTGCAGGGAATTTATTTCTCATTATGACTTGATCAAGATTGGGCATGATTAAAACATATATGACGATCTTATGGGAAAGCTTCTTTCAAGGCCAAGTCTTGTTCCTACAAATTTTAATTGTTCAATGATTTTCCATGTCGATTCCTAAAGTGGATGTTACAGTGAGTTGTACATAATCAGAAAAGATTCTTCCTGGATTAAAACAGTTTCTTTCAAAATTATATTTGATTTTCCAAGGAGAATTGCTTGGTTGAATTAATATTAAGATAGGTATAGATTCTACTGAGGCACACATAGTGATGTCTAATGACTTGGTTCTTTATTACAAACATTTCCATATGTTTGGATTGACTGCTGTTTTTTACAGCAGTTGCTTCTATATATCTTAACTTGAAGGCTATGAGATTTTTTATTTTTTAGACTTCACAGAGTACTTCAGAGAGAACTATAGGTACAGAAGAATTTCAGAGAAAATTTGATGGCAGCATGAGGGCAATTAAATTTGTTATAAAAAAAACAGCGAGTCTAAATTTTCCATTCCAGATAAACATGTAATCAGCATGACCGCATAGGATTTGTATATGAAATTATTTAAAATTTGTTTTTAACAGCAGCTCAGTAGAAGTTTTTTATGCAGGTTTATGCATTTACAGACCAGAAGCGTAGATTTTTGGAAGCGATTCTTTTCTATGTAAAGATGAAAGGGTTTAATGCAAAAATATCTCTAGGACAACTTGAAAAATTTAAATGTGAGCTTATGCCAGTAACATAAGGGTAAAAAAAAGTGAAATTTCATAAAAATAAACCGGTAGTGATATCTTCTGGAAATAGGGCAGGTGGGAATGCTTTTCTATGTTACAAAATTTCAGAATAAATACTACTTAGCAATCAAAAGTAATTAGAAAACTTTTATTCCAGTAAGCTGATGGAAAACTATATCTGCGGAGTATTTTTGGCAATAGGATACAGCCTTGTATTTTCCACTGGTACTTCAAATACTACCACAGCACATCTAAGCAGAATCAGTATCTCCAGAAAGGCACCATTTAAAGAAATTCCCTTAACCCTAAGCACAGCTGGTTTAAGTATAATCTTAGGGACAGGTGTCCGTATGGGTTATCAAATGCAAATATGTGTTTGATTCATATCTACCATTAGTCAACAAGAACACCACAGTCACAAGGCAATGTACTTATCCAAACTATGTTTACCCTGCTTTCAGGTAGAAAGAATGACTCATATATATAAATCTTTTTCTAGATATCACAATGGAATAAATACATGCAGATGTCGCTACCCCGTACCATTACGTTCCTCTCACTTGGGATTCCAGCCAGGAAATAGAAACTTCACCGTTGGAGAGACTCATAAATAGTTAAGTACCTCTATCAACAAGGGATAAAAGGGAAAAATAACCAATAAAACTACATAATGAACAGCTACTGAACAAACAGAGCTGTAGCGTTCAAACATGGTCAAGTTATTGCCTAGGCTGTTGCAAAGATTTTACAGTAATATCATTTGATTTTCTAGCTTCACAGCAATTATATCAAAGGTCTTTTACTCATTTCAGATGTGCATCATTGTTTTTGAAATAAATTCTATTATGAAGTCCAGAGTGGAAAAGAACAACAAGAAGCCTTTCAAGGTCACAGATAATCATGTTTGATATTATATTTGTAAACTTTATCATCTTCTAAATCCTAAAAGTCAACTGCTCCTAGAATACAGTAAAATACAACATTTTCTGTCACTATAGATAACAGAAGCTCAACTTCTTGATTCTAGATACAAATAGGAATGTGCACAGTTCAGGTTAAATTGACTTTGGCTTCATCACACATCATCTGAAATCATACTGCAGTTCTCCAGTGCTTTTAGGACATAATTAGATAAATTCATAGATTAAGCTACTGGCAGTACTTGCTCTTCTGTGAATAGTGAACCAATTCCACAGCACATTGAAATACAAACTGTAGTTGCAGTACCAAGTTGGCAATGCATCTTTGCTGTCGATTGTTGTGTGCCATATGGACCCACTTAAGCCTCTTCTTCTTTTGGCTCAGGAAGAGAAGTCAGCCATTGTGGCCAGTCATGAGGTCAGTTTGGATACCAAATGGCCCAGGTGCAAAAACTTCAGCAGGGACATCTGCATCCATGACTGGTATTTTTTTGGCTAGCTTTATCTCAACCCATATTTATCTGCCTTGCGTAATGTTACAATTTTCTGCCAAATAGACCCCAATAACACTGCTCTAATTTGTGTATTAAGTGATCACAAAATAAACTCAGTATATGACTATTTTTTGCATCCTATTCAACTCTTTAAATATGAAAAGAACTAACATCCTTTTTTCAGACTATTTCTTCTATTATGCACACAAATTCAGGTGGAAGTTTTCACAAACTCAAATGTGGGTATTAATTATTTCCTTTTAAAAAGTTTAATCCCAGACACCAAAGAAAGTTGAGATACTCAAGAGAAAAGATTAAAAATGTAATTAAAGTGATACTGATACAGCTACAGCCTCATTCTTTGTACCAAATATGGATGTTTTATCTTTTGATACATAATTCTTAGGAAGACTAAATAGATCCATATTAATCAAGCTTATTTTGTGCTCAACAATATCAGTTAACAAATATCTACTGGATATTAATATTATACTTACATTTCCTCTCTGATGTCCAAATAATCATAATGGTCTCTCACTTGCCTAAATAAAAAAAAGCAAACAAACAAACAAAAAGCTTTATAATATAAAATAAATTTTACCGATACTGTTATGAATTGTAGGGCTGTAATCCTATTTGAAGAGCAATTAAAACGCATGCTACAATAACTCATGCATTTCATATATTAATAATGTTGGTACAAGATCCCCAGTTTGACACTCTTAAAACAACATATCAAGTTTAACCTTCAGGTTGGACAGAGTACAGGCAAAGAGTACCTGTACAAAATCTCGATTCTCAGGTTCATCACCATACTGCTCAGATTAGATATTGTCCTAACAGCATGGAATGCAAGAATCAAGGTAAAAAATACAGAGACTTGCTAAAACAATATTTTAAAAAATAAATCTTTCATAAGGTATACAAAATATATATATGCATATGTGCAACTAAAAAAGATAGGTATTGTAGAATTCTTCTAGTCTCTACACTATCATAATACAGTATACTTCTGGTTTCATATTGTACATCGTTCATATTGTACAGATTTCTTATTTTTAAAACAGATTAAACCAATCCCCTCTTCATTTTGATCTGGGGAAAAGTATATAACTCCCTCTAATGTAATTCATCTTTGCCCCGATTTCCTACTATGTTTCATGTCAAGCATACACAAAACACTTTTGTCCTTGGGTTATTTTTCCTGAGGTAAATGTTGTGCACTGGACATAGAATTTACAGAAAAATATTACAAAATATAGACAAATAGTTTACAGGACTAAGCAGCATTGCACCAGGCTGGAGTAGGCTGCTCTGAAGTGAAGATGTAAAGGCAAATAAAAATGGCGATTGGGAGCAGCATCCTGATAGAAGTAGTTCTTAATTTTTAATTTCACTTCACCAAAAATAGTCAAACTCCCTGAGTAGGGTTAACACAACAGTCTGAACACTATGAACAGGCCTTGAGGAAATCACCGCTCAGCAGAAAAAAGATTTTATAATCTGCTGTCTCCAGAACAAGTCCACAAGAATGTTTTTTCTCCCAAGAAAGCAGGTGACCATCTGGAACTCAGTCAACTGGCAGTTATTTGACATGAAACCTTTGTCAAAGGACTGACAGTGGCTCAGTAGCAGATAGACACATGCTTTTGGAGAGCCACAGAATTTATCAGCTGATATTTTATATCAACAATATGGAATAAATACATACAGGAAATTATTTAGAATTCCAGACACACACGCAACACTGATTGGCATCTCAATAATGCCTAAGAAACATTGTAGTTTCTTTACTAGATTTTTATGCATAGATTCTGTCTCATATTAGTAATGAGCTGTTCCATTCCAGCCAGCGCATTTCCAGGTTGCATTGCCTGCTTTCAATGACCACTGTGTCTCAATTTGAGCTCCATGCTTTAAAATATAAATAGTTTGCAGCTGTCTAATTTAGATATTTATATGGACTGTATATAAATATATTCCTGTGTACACTGTATGTGTATATGCTACATTGTTTCCTTCCATTTCTGTTCTAATAAATACATAATAAATCTGAACTATCTGAAATTGAGTTTTAAAGAATTGCTAAATGTGTCTGCTGTATTATGTCAAAGATGAGTAATAATTAACTTATGTAACGCTCTTTAGGTAACAGTACAGAAATAGCGTGATCCTAATGTTGTATTATGTTGAAATTCTGCTTTGTTGATGAGTTAATATCAGCTGTAGCAAGCAAATTCAGCATAATTTTTCAATACAGGATACAAACATCATCTGAGTCCCTCTCTATGCAGCCCACATGAAGATATATGTGATGGCCATACTATCTCTACAAAGCCTTTCCAAAAGATAGTGGCTAGGAGCCAAAGTCACAGCCTGTTCTCTAATGAAAACAGAAGAGATGATAAGAGGAGCCACAATCAACACAAAGCATACAGGCATAAATCTTCACAAATGTAGTGCCATATATTTGTACATTCTGTTTACTTTTGAAGTCTTCAAGTAAGCCTTCTTGGATTCACCAATTTTACGCTGGCTTCAAACACATCTGGAAGTACTCTGTAGTACTAAATGAAGAGGAAAAAAATAAGAGCGTACCTTACCAAAATATGACTGGAGTATTTATGTTTCCTGGAAAACTCTGTAAAGAAATGAAATGTGACACCTTCCAGAGTACACGCCAACAAGGTCTTTAGTTATAGCCAGATCGTTGAGGATGATCTGAGATTTCTCTTTTTTTCCTATTGTTCTTATGTTATCAAGTTACCTATCAGGAAACCTGCAGTCAACCAGGCATAAGTAGGACATAAACAGAAGTCTTCATTCCTTGCCACACATGGACTATGGCCATTTAGCTGGCTTACCTACCTCAAGCAGTTCCAAAACAACAAACATAAAGATATAAAGCAAATATAAACTTATATTATACATAGGTTGCTCAAAAAATAATGCCTCCTATTTATTTCCATGGAACATAAAACAGATACAAAGAGCACTATAACACCGTTTGATAGAGCAAATTCTCAGCTACAAAATATTATTTTTCAACATAGTCACTACTATCAGCTATGCATTTTTTTTGCCAGTGATGAACAAGAACCTGCATGTCCTGTTCATATAAAAATCTGCACCAGCAGAGGTGGCCCACTGTTTCACAACCACTATGGTGGTGTCATTGCTAGGAAAATGTTCCCATGCAGTCCATCTTTCATTGGCCTGAACAGAAAGAAGACAGAAGGCACCAAACCCAGATCATATGGTGGGCGTGGTAAGACAGCCCAGCCAACACTGGCAATGTGGTCTGTGATCTTCAAACTGATATGGGGCCTGGTGTTATTATATTAAAAGAGAAAGTTGTCTTATCCTCTGGTCTGACTAGAATTTTGAGCCTTCAGCTTAGTCAGCATCATGAAGTAGCAGTCAGAATTGATGGTTTGTCTGAGTTCCAGGAAATCCAAAAGGATTTTCACCTCTTTCCTATCCCAAAAGACAGTGCACATTATTTTACCTCTGAGACTTCTGTCTTGAACTTTTTAATCAACAAGGAATTCAGATGTGGTCACTCCATCGACCACTGTTTTGACTTCAGCTTGTAGTGGTGACATGTGACTAGTAGTGATGTGACCCAGGAAACTGTCCCCTTCAGTTTCATATTCAACAGGTTCTGACAAACTTGCATAAGGTGTTTTTCCTCTTCTTGTGTGAGCACTTGTGGGACCCACCTGGCACAAACTTTATGATATTCCAACATTACCACCATCTTTTCCAATGCACTGAAGCAAATACTCAGCTCCATACATAGTTCCATGGTAGTAATCTGCCAGTTTGCACAGATGAGCTGATATAAAAACTCTACATCAGACTCAGACTCTACAAAAGACTGTCAGCACAAATGTAAAGGATTTGGGGAATCTGAGATAAATCAGCCTTGAATAATAATCTTCTGATAACTTAAAATTCCAGATGATCTTTTTGAGTTCCAGACAACAGCTGCATTCTTAAAGCCTCACACACAGCTATCTGACCTGTTTTTTAACAGTACAAGTAGATAGTGCTGTTATTTTCATATTACTACAAATAATATCCAGCACAAACATTTTAAAGAGAAGAACTTACTATGTGACTTCACAGGATATCTCAACATGCTCACACTGTTCTCAGAATATTTTTAGCAGGCATTTGTTCAGTAATACAAGCATTTAAAGGCAATTTTATAATTTATTTAGCATCTACAGGCAAACAAAATGCATTCTTCCCACATAATATGTCCATAATAATGCTCATGGCTGAACAGTATTTTTAGTCCAAATGCAAGGCTCCAAATATCCTTACATTAGCACTGTTTTTTGACAAGTTCTTAATTGAACTCTCTGATACTGTAAGCTATAGCAGATCATCTACATAAAATGAGATGTCAGATCTTCCCTATACACCTGGCACAATGCTATTACTTTCATTGGATCTTTGCAAGACATCAGATATGTTAATATTTATGGAGTATACACTGAGGAATACTGCTAGAATTAATAAATAATAAAGCTAATATTTTTTGCAAAAAATAAATCATCAGATATCTCATTATAAACGGGTTGTCTTCAGTTGCAGATAATTTAGTACAGTAATAAATAACAAGAGAACACAGTGCTGATGGAATTATATTCCATTATTCAAAATATCTTGCTACTCATAAGAATATTCCTTTGTGTTCAAAATCATTGAAACAGAACTGGTTTAAAATTGAAGGTACTTTCAAACAAATAAAATGAGGTTGCCTCTAATGTGTCAGCTAGAAGTTAATGAATACATTTATTTAAGACCTACTGCTTTTTTGATGTACTTCAGATTCATCCTGAGATGTGTCTTTAGCAAGATGCATCTCAGCAAGCCTAGCCTATTGTTCCTATTGTCTCAGGAATAATAGACTTCTTCCTTGAAAAAAGTGTTATCTACTTATTTAAGGTTGCCACTGAGTCTTAACTGCAGTGTTCATAGAATTCAGGCGAAGCATTTGTAGTCACCAGAGGCATAGCTATCACATAAAAGTCTTGTTCTGAGCAACTATTGACAAATTCTTGAGAAGACTTTATAAAGATCTAGTGTGTTGCAGCAATGATATAACAAAACCAAAATATTTGGTGCATACCAATAACTGCATTCAACATTTTAAAGAATTTTGTCTAATCTGTGATGTAAGCTAGTCTTCTATAGTTTAGTTTGGTAAAATCACAACCAAGCATGTTCAGCATGGTCTTTCAATACAAGGAGATAACTTGCTGCCCTCAGGATCCCACAAAGTGCTGTAGGCTTGGTTTCTTCACTGTACAGCTGGGATTTCCATAGAAGGATAGGGAATAAGTATAGAGTTCTCATTGAAAGCCAAAGGGAACTGATCCTGAACTCCACTAGATCTCCTTATTTTTAAAATCCCAATCTATCCTCCTTGATATGAGACACGTCTTCATTGTCTTTCTATGCAATGCCTATGCCAGGTATGCACTGTGCAAGAATTAATTAACTGATAGTAACATAACTAAGAAACTGTGGCCATGAATCACTGTAATTTGGTTTCAGACACTGACGACCAAAATTGAAATACAATTTTAAAATTGCAACCCACTGTCAAACACAAGGGAAATAAGAATATCAACATGGGATTATGATTAAACTCCAGAACCTTGACAAGTAACTCTTGGCTCTCTTGCTCTATTTTCTTATGACTCTCTTACTACGGACCTCCTGATCTATACACAGCACATGGCTAAAATTTACCTATGATTCTAGTGAACCACTAAGTTCAGTTTGCAATTGAATTTCTCAGTACGTGACTTAGTGAACTGGTTTTATGTCAGAAGCACATAAGAAAGATAAGCATAGACACATTTTCAGCCCACAATAAATAAGTTAGCACTGTACTGTTTAGCTTTCTGTGTCTGCTTCTAAGTGATGATTTGTTTAAGCTTCAGGGGGTTTAAACATATACTGATCAAATATTACATGACAGCTTAAAGGGAAATGAAACAAAATTGATGTTTAATTGTAAGTCAGGGGCTTATGAGACTAGATGCTAATATAAAGTGGAAGGCATGAACTAAATTATCCACCAGGTGGATGATATTACATACCTATGTCTGCAAACCTAAAATCCTGATAACACAAACAATGTTGCAACAGACGGTATAACACTACCTAAGCCAGTAGGAAAGCAGCAGAATGTTATTTACTTAAATTGCCAATGTTTTCAACAGTTCTGTGTTGATTAACACAGAGAGATGATGTGGTTCTCAGGAATCTAAAAAATTGCTCCCTCTTTTCAATCATCATTTATGAGGTTCAGGTTGTTTTCGTTTTTGGTGTTTTTTTTCAGTTTATTGTAGTAACACTGGTGGAAGGGAGAAAAAGCAACCCACTTACATTGAATTTTAATGATATTATTATGCAGATGAGACAAACTGCTCTTGTATCCAAGAAAAGCTTTCAAGCCAAATTTGCAGTAAGCGGAAGAGGAACTGAACTTCATGGGTTTTTAGCACCAAAGTCCAAGAGATGCCCAATGCCCCTGTTAGTGTCCTAAATAGCCCTCTATTCAGTAATCCACCTGATGCAGAGATTGTATGCCAAGTGGGACAACAAGAGCATCAGAGAAGCAGAAGAGAAATGGGCAGAGCAATGAAAGGTAAGCATTTTGGCTACCCTTTTTGTGCTGCAGGCTACAAACAGTGTGATTACAGGAACTTCTAGAGCTACTTTCAGTGCTCAGGAACAAATAAAAGGGGGTCCATAAACTTGGCCCTAAGCCACTTTCATCTTTCCTTTATTTGCCATTGGACTCAAGCCAGCAAAGAGCGATGATGTAAAATATAGATTCTCACATTCAGAGTCTGGATCTGGCTTTTGGGATCTCTACTTTCCATCTTCCCAGATTTGAGGGTTCAAAGTTCTTTACACTGATATATAAAGTCTGTAGAAGAGTATGTGACTCCTTATTTTGAGGGATACCTACCTGTCCTACTTTAGTTATACAGAGACAGTTTGAAACCTATTCTACAAATAACTGTGTAGAATTTAAGGCATCCAAAGAGTCCCACTGAAATCAACAGGGCAGGCAAATCACAACGTTACGCAGATAAGCGGTGTGGGACTGGTGCTTTGGGCATTATACATCTGCTTCTTCACAAAAGATAAGATGAGGTAAATCTTGTTTTCCACCTGTGCACTGTGTGAAAAATAGAACTTGGGAGAGAAGCATCCTAAAAAAATAAGTGACAATAACTCTCTTGGAGTTATTCGTAAGTTTCTGTACAACCACATGTCTAACAGCTACAGATTACCAACATAGAACAGAGAGATAAATTGTACAAGAAAAAAAAGGTATCTTTAAAGGCATAATGGAAAAAAAATATAGGCTCATTTGCCTTCATTTATTTATTTTTTAATTCCAAAGTGGTTATTCTAGCCATTTTTTTAAGGCAGGAATTCTGTGTGTTTATCCAAGTAAGTATGTAAGCATTAATAACGTAAGAACACGGACATTGTTTGGGATTAAATTAAAACCATTTGCCTTATGCATGCTCATTTCCTTTTTTACTACTCAATTCCCCTATGATGCCATCTGATCACTTCTTGAATGTCCCCTGTGCTTTTGCCTTAACAATCTTGCCTGGTAGGCCATTCCACACGTTTGTGATTCTCGGCATGAAAAAAATGCTTCCTGACATCTGTTCCAAATTTGTTTCTCTTAAATTTCCATTTATGCTTCCTTATCCTAACATCTGTGTCATTCTGAAAACGGTAATTCAGATTGACGTTATCTGTGCCATTTAAGATTTTACATTCCCTCGCTGAAAGCTACTCGTAACCATGCAGTGTTTTTGCAGTTCTTATTGATAGTTAGTTTAGAAACATTTCCTAGTTGTAATTCTCATGGTTTAGGTCACACTTCAGCTTTGTTGTTGGATTTTTATTCTCTGCTCAGGCACATTTCCTTCAAATTGGGGGCTAGCACTGTACTCAGTGGGACAATTTTAGCCCATAGGTCTTTCCCACAGCTGTTGTATAAGAGGAAAACAAGTAGTATTTGGCCCAATAAACTTAATGCTGGTATCGAGAGGATTGTATATTATGCTAATTCCTGCTGTGGGTTTATAGCGTGCCTTTGGTAGCTCTACAAATCCTGCACTTAGGAAACATTTCAATCATTTCTCTGTAAGGCTTAAATATAGAATTCAGTTGTCCTTGGTGAATATTACTCATAAGTTCTGATAATTTCACCCTATTTTGTCCAGACAGTGAAAAGATCATGAAAACTACTCTTACGATTCTCTCATGTCTATAGAAGAATTTAGGACCAATTTATCTATACCTTCAAATCCAAATTCAAATCAGACTGGCACTCAAGTGTGCTGTTTTACCTGCCCTTAATGAAACAAATTAATTCCAAGAGATGAACTGTCAGACTCCCAACAAGCAAAGCAATTAACAGCATGTTTAACAGCAATTAGAAAGCAGTCCTGTTTTATATGGCTTGTAATTATAGTTCAAATTTTAAAACATACACTTTGCAATACCAGAAAAAAAAGGGAAGTGGAGCAAAGCAAAGCAATAGAGTAGCTGATTAAGGCTGGGAGTTTATGTTGAGTAGAAACATCAACTATTGATCGCTTTTTCATGGTAGCAGAGAGGTATAACTTGTACAGAGCTCTAATGTCATAAACAAGGTTTACCCTTTCACTTCAAAGTACACAAATTACTTAGATTATTTGAAATTACCAAAGGACTGGTAAAACTTCAGGTATTTTTTTGTCTGACTTATGTTTGCCTATTGAATTAGTATTTCAGGTTTGTTTCCTGAAGAACCATTAAACTGGTACTGCCTAGAAAGGCTCAGGCAACAACTGCTAGCACATAACTGCCCTATATTACCCCAATGCATAACCTTTTAAAGTTAATGCATCTAACAAACCTGAAAAAAATATATTCTAATTTATTCCACCATGCTGGCTGAGTGTTTTGGAAACATCTATACATCAGGAAGATTTTGATATATAACTTTCATCCTGACATAAGCTCATTATTTTCTCTGTGTACATGAACAGATGACACACTTAAAAGTATTATTATTCCATTCAAGTTTCTACAGTAGAGTAAGAGAATGAGAAGAATGTTTCTCTATACTTAAAATGAGTGGATGTTCAGTTTAAATAGCCTAGGCTTTTGTAATGGAAAGCTCCATGTCTGTTATTTAGAAACTTTATTCTAGATGGTAAAAAAGAAGATAAAGGTGACCATCTTTTTTTTAATTTGTCTTGATTCATTCATCTAGATGAAATAGGGGATTTTGAAATACACAAATATGATCCAGCTTATGCCTCATTAATACATCCAATTAGAATTTAAAAAATGAAAAAAGCCAGCAAATAAACTACAAGTAAACCTGGCAGAACTGCCTGAGTATGTAGGAGGGCAGGCTTAGAATAAATGAGATATTCAAGCAGCAGAGTTTCACCTAAAAAGCATTTCACAAAGTAAAAATCCTTCTCATTATAGCCAGCAGAGAACTGCCTATTCAGCACACTAACAGGGGAAAGGTGGAATCAGGAGGAACTGATCTTGTCTTTTAAAAGAGGGGCAGAGTCTTTCTGCATTGTGTCTTTCAGGTTACATACTTATGGCTGGAAAGAAAGGTATCCCAAAATGGCTGATAATCTGGCACGTAACAGAAATTCCTGTACTTCCTTCCAGGTTGTTCTTCCTGCCTTACAGAACAGGCCTGGGCTACTGACCTTGCTCTAACTAAACCTCTTCCCTGATTAAAAGGTAAGATTTTTTCATGGTTATATAATTTTAAAGCCTATTCAGATGTGATAACATTTTTGCTCCTGTATCTTGGCAACATGATTTATTCTGTTCACACTGAGTGTTGCAGTCTCAAAAAGCTGTACCATCTGGGTTGAATTAATAGCCTACCCAGAGAAATAAATGAGAATGGTCTGCTATAATTAACATGTAGGTAAAGTATATTTAACAGATTATTATAATTAATATGTCAGTTACTGATTTCATGCTAAACAGAGTTGCAAACACAAGATATTAAGATTAGTTACCCTATCTGTGTGAGCCTTGAAAAAAAAAATGCAGCAGAAGAACAGATCCACAGGATCAATAACATTGACCTTAACATTAAAAATGCCAGATATGAAATTCTAAGCAAAGAAAGGCAATGTAGGGCATTATGGAACAGCACTAGCTAATCACTGCTATTCAGAATTCAGAATTAACACCAGTAATACTCAAATCTGACCTGAAAAATAAAAATAAGTAAAAGGAAATAAGTGATGAATTCAAACACTACTGAAGGCATCCATCTACGAAGACGGACCGGACAGATCAGTTTCTTAAAGCTGTCTTGGTGTGCATTATATAAAATGTAACATATGTTAAGAAAGCCAGCAAGAGATGTGGATTTGATCAAAATTCTGTAGCACTGCCACCCGCACAACATAACACTTCTTTGGTACGCTTCTCAGAAGACACAAAAGCTGGCTAGGTTTTCACAGGTTACTAAATTCCAGCAATTGATCAGAATGAGTTCCACAACAACCACCATCTCCCGTGATCATAAAGACCCATTTCTGCAGCTGTCCCACAAAATGCATCACCTTTCTTTAGGCTCTTACGGACATTTTCATCTGAACTGAATATTACAACGTTGCCAAGAGCTATCAGGCAAAGAATTAAATTTCACAATATCTGTACATCTTTCTTACTGGAAATCCAGAAACACACAGGAAACTGATGATTAATATCTGAAAGTAATACTACTCTTCAGCACAAATTAAATATATTTCAAATAAAAGAGGCTTCTATCTGCCTCCCACCCCCCAACATTGCATAATTAGGTCTTTTATGTCTCCAAATTGTCTTTAAACTGATATTATTATAAATGTTGCCTATTACTGAAAGACTAAGGGTCACTTGACAATGGCATTAGGCACAGTACAAACAAAATACATTGGAGAATCCATTGAAAAAATCTTACAATTTAGAGAAAACAAAGAGGAGATGAAAGGGGCAAATTAAATTCAAATGCAGTTAGAGAGCCAAGGGAATTGTCTGCTTTGTCCTGACTTTCACTTTATGCACAGACACAAAAGTTACGTGAAATGCAGGAGTAATATTTTTAAACGCATTTGGGATGACAGAATCATGAAACACTTACAAATAAGGCTCCAGATATTAATACAAAGAAACCTAAGCCAGACACCACTATCCAGCATGTAGATCCCTAAGAACAATAAGGAAAAATACACTGAATTTAGTATTTAATTATTTTTTTTAAATAACTAAAAAACAAAAAGCCAAACAACTGAGAGGTTCATTTCTGGTCTTTAAGAAATCAAAGGCCAAAACCCAGCTACATTAAGCTGGCAGCACTATTTAGATGTGCTGTACTTGATCCACAGTCAGCACCTCCTCTTTGAAAACTGGACAATTGCTGCTCTGATTCAGAACTGAAAGGCTAGCATTACAATACAACCCATGTTAACCAATGGTGTTAAAATAAGACACGACATAACCATGGCATTTGTACCATACAACGGTGATAGTCTGCATACAGAAACTGAAGCACTCCAGAAGAAAGGACAATACACTTTTAAGGAAAACAGTGTTTATACTTGAAAAAACATCAGTCTAAATTAAAGAAGAGCAGTTAAGATAAGGAAGCAGAGGATAAAAGAAGATCTGAGAAGCATCATGATAAGCTCAGGTCACAGCACACAGTCTGCTTAAGCACTGCAAGATAATCAAGAGCTTATTCAGTTGTTGCTCAAGATCAACCAAGTTTTATGGCATTATTTTGGCTGCTGGAGGACTCATTTTCATTGGGTATCTTGATGAAGAATCAACACTGTAAATGTTTTCAATACAGTTTTCTAAGTTGCTACCATGGCCAGCATGCCTGTGCAATTTTATGTGAACCATATTCAATGTACAGTTCTTTTACTTCACCTGCAATTAAAATTTGGAAAAAAAAAAAAAAACAAAAAAAAAAAACAGGAAGAGAAGTAAATAAAACACCTTTTTCAGAAACTCTTTACTATGCATTTGTAGGGCTAAGATCTGTACAAAACACAAAAGCAATATGGTATCAGCACTTGGTATTGTGAAGGCGTTATCCAGATTTCCCATCAAGTTTCAGATCCGTACAGGCAATAACAACCATTATTGGGCTTTTTGGTTTTCAGTCACTGCTGTGATTGTCAGTACAAAGGGCTCTGAGTGACCTGATGGAGCTGTAGGTGTCCCTGCTCATTTCAGGGGAGTTGGACTGTAAGGGTCCCTTCCAACTCAAATGATTCTACGATTCTATAACAGAAAACATTTGAAATTACTGATAAAAACCTATTATTTTCCTCCCTTTCAAGAAGTGTTGAGAGTTTCTGACAAAAGAAAGAAGTAATTTCACTGAAAGGGATAATTAGCAGTATGTTTAATGAGAAAGAGGATAGAGGGAAGAGAACACAACAATAAAGTTAAATTAAATTAAAGAACAAGTTCCAGGAGTGAAGTATATGCTGGATTTTTTTTTTCCTTCCTAAACGCAGATAGGAAAAAATCAGTGTAGATTATTGAAAGTGTAACCATTGGATCATATATTGATCTTATACTCAACAGCTGGGTTCTACTGAATGCTTCTCATAGTTTTCAACAAATCACTTTCTGTAACGTTGTTGAAGAAACCAGAATTGCAATACCTGGCAGGTCTAAAATATCATCCTCAGACAGGGAAATCACTTATCACAGCTTACAGGAGACAAATGATGCCAAAATAATAAGAACACACCCTTATGAGTGACAGCTGTGTTATAACAGGCCATCAAAAGAAGACCCTTCTGGTATGAGAAGCCATTCCAGCCATTACCACATCAGCAGGCAGTGATCTCATTCTGACACACCCTTAATTTCATGAAGACTCAAAGGAGAGCAAGGAGAAAGGAGTTAAAACACCCAGCAGAACCAAAAGAAATCTTTCTTTGTAGTTGTTTTCTACGTTAGAAATGCAACGCCTACTAAAAACGATCCTAATGCTTTAGCTTCCCAAATGTTCTTAAAACATAGGCCACAGTTATAGCAAGAGGATTTTGTCCTTAGTTCTCTCTCAGTGTGCTGGCTCAGGGGAAGGCTGATTCTCATCAGGCTTTGACTGTTAGCCTTCTAACGGGTGCTGCCTGGGGCATGAAAATTCCCTCTCTTCTCTCCTCCTGATGATGGAGTGACTGGAGATCACCTGAGAATACCTACACGCAAATTAACAGCAATCCCACAGATAGAACAATAAAGGCCCACAGAACACACTCTGCATTATGAATTAGCCACCCATAACAACAGTGCTCATTCAGCACACCTGAGGCTGTAGAAGAAAAACAGGTACAAGTCCAACTTGGTGCCCAGGACTAAGACACAGAAGGAAATGATGACACCTACCAGCTGTGCCTACTGCCCTGGGGAGCTGCACGGCTTCTGCCTGGCTGTCACTAACAGAGCTGGAAGACAAGCCACTTGAGATGCTATTTGGTTTTGAAAAACTTACTCAAGTGAACACTTTTCAAATATATTCATTTCCATCTTTAAATCAATGTACACACTAAGATCAACAGTTATAAATGAGGATGGAAATCCAAACTGATTATAAGATTAAGGTCTGGTCTTGCTTTATTTTCTTAACACGGGCAAAATTTGTGTCACCTTCATTTCCACAGCAGCTAAAGATATTGAACTTCAAGTGCCAGCACTTAACATACTGAGCAGGTCATACAAAAAAAATATTTAATTTCCTAATTGAGCTTTTCTCCTACTGCACCATATTTACAGTGCACTTGACAGAGAAAATGAGTGTTTTTTAGGACTAGGTTTATTTGTAGATATATATATATATTATATATATATACACAAATACATGTGTCTCGCTGTCACTCTTTCACTCATGCAATCAAAGCAGCTCCACCAACGAGTGCCAGACTAGGGTTGAAAATTTAAATCAGTAGTTAATTTGTATTATTTTTAAGTAACAACTGCTTTCTTTACTTTTCTTTACGGAAAAAGCATTAAAAAACCACTTATAGAGCAACCTTTGGGAGCATATTACTGCACATATCATTTGCAAACAGTTGAAATGTAGTGTATTGTCTTGTATAGTTCAGATCTGGGAAAATCTTTGTATATGTATGTATGGCATACATATAAACATCTTTTCAGTAATAACCTAGCAGGCTGTTCTATAATAATGATAAATTGCACTAACAGTGAAAACAGCTTCTGTCTTAAATTTTCAAATTATGAAGTTTGCTTATGCTAAGCATTTTTTTCTTTAAAAAAGAATATTGCAAAATTACAGAATTATAAAAGCCTAGCAAATTATAAAGGTCATAAAAATAATTAACCTGAAGAAATTAAAGTATTCAGTACTATAGGATCTAGAAGACATCAAGTACAGGGCCCTGTGCAGGCTGATCTAGTGGTTGGCAGCCCTGCTGCAGTGACAAGGTTAAGTGGCACATCCTGCTTATTTCTTCCTTTGAAGAAGTTTGGTTCTGTTCTCCAGAGAAGCTGTTCTACCAAAGTGTACAAGAAGTTCATTACTATGCATTACGTTTAGTATATACACAGAACTGGAGCAACACGAAGCATCATTTTGTGACCCAACAGCAACACAGCTCCCTCTGTGCACCACACCTTTTAATTAGCACAAGCAGAGCTATTAGCATTTGTAGCTCCCAACAATAATTTGCTTCGTCTTCTTTTCTCTTTTCTTTAATGTGATTTATTACCTTTTCTGCAAAAGTGCTTATCAATGTTCCTCACTATTAAAAAGTCTCAGTGATGAGGCCCAAAAACTTCTTGTGTCACGGTAACTTGATTGATTATAGCAAGAGTGCTAAGTGCTTACAAACAAAAGCTGAAATTAATAAAAAGGTTAATTTGAGATTACTCTATTTTATATTAAATAGCATTTAACAGTCACTCCTGAAAGCTGTTGCTTTCTACAGCAGATACGTTCTGCTGTTTTACAAGAGATAGGACTGCAAAATCTACTCTCCAAAACAAGGAGCTCTGTTATGGCAAAGATTGATATTTTAATCAGAACACAGGCTCTAGGAGTCTTGAGGCTTAAAAGCACTTTTCCAAAAGAAAAAAAAAAAGACAACGAACAACGCACACAAAACACCAACAAACAGAAGCTTCAGTATCCGGTATTCTATTTGTGACATCATAAAATGTTGGTCAAAATTCAGTATTTTGGCACCTTGCTCTACTTCCAACATAAATGCACGAAGCAAATACAAGTACTGCATTTCAACAGAAATTAAGAGGTAAAGTTAACACAGACAGGACCAACTTGGTGCTCTTCATTCGACTCACTTAAACCACTCCCATTCCACTGGAATTATGCTGCCGTGGAAAACAAAGCACCACAGCCTCACTGGGTAATTGCAGCCTGACCACAGTTTTAAAGACCTCTGAAAATACAGTCTTCAGATGGAATACCTCATGCATTTGTGTTTTAGAAAGGCTTGTTGGGCTGCTCTGAGCATGTGATTGGGACTCTGAGAAACTCTATATTCCATACACAGACTACAAAAACCAGAGGGATTCGGAGAGGCAGCACTGAGCTCTGCTCTCTGGTGACAGTGGCAGAACATGAGGAAATGGCATGGAGCTGCCCTGGGTGGGGAAGGGTCAGGTTTTGGGTTAGGGAAAGGCTCTAGTGCTCCAGAGGGCAGTGGGCTCAGCCCCATGCTGCCAAAGCTCAGGGAGCATTGGGACAGTGCTCTCAGACATCAGGGTTGGGTGGTCCTGTGCGGAGCCAGCAGTTGGTCTCAATGATCTGTGTAATCTTCCAACCTGGGTATTCTATGACTCTAACATAACAAGCCTATTAACCTGTTAGTTTCGGATTAAACTGCAGTACTTCTTCCGTTATCATGATGGAATTACCATCATGTATTTCAGAATGGTTCCTTAAAGTGGATTAGTTATACCTAAAATGGTGTGCTCTAGGAAACACTTTTTGACAGATATGTTAGATTTGATCAAACAGAATTCCTTCTGAATTGATGGAAATTCAAACGTTTAAAGCAGCACGTTTTACAGAATTACATAAGAATAAATATTATCTCAGAATTCAAGTTCAACCGTCTCTGATTAACTAAACTGAGTATTGTAATTTATATGAATCTGTAATATTGATAGGCAATGTTCTATTGTTATAAGTGACAAATGACTTTAAACATGCATAGCAATAAGACATTATTAACTATAATGTAACTTTTGTCAGGCAGTAATTTGCATTTAATAATTTCAGTCATTTCATTATTCGGAATTTGTATTTTCCCTTTTGGGCTCTTTGACTGCTCTGTTCCTCCAACTCAGGTTACTTTTTCAGTGCAGCAAAACGTTGGGATATAATGGTTAAATAATGTGAAATTGCACTGACGCCAGTGAAATAAAAGTGAGTTTTACAAAATCAAGTTCCTTCCCTGAACATAATAACAGTAAATTTCTAGTGTCCTGTAGTGCAATATCCATTAGATTTATTATGTTGCAATTCCCAATCCCACTAGTTCTGCCTGAGGGTGAGTATATTACATTTCATCACAGTTTCATTTTCTCCTACAGATGAGAAATGGGAATGCTATTGCAGTTATGTAGCATGCATGTGTTAAATCTGATCTCTAATAAAATCAAACACATCACAACTCACAGCACTTTAGCACAGCATCGGCAAAATGAAACACCATCTGTCATCATGTAGAGACTGCCTTATTGTAACACAAAATCAAACTGCTCGGTGTGAACATTGTTATTTAATAAATGGGTGAATGGAAACTGATAATTATGATCTTATTTATTTTAAATGACTGGTTAAAGCTGCATTATAACTTATCAATTAGATGTATGGACATTACGCTAACACCAAGAGCAGGCATCCATACACCAGGTCAGAATCGTAAGTGCATTTAGTTAAAGAGTGAGATAAATGTGATACACACACTTACAAAGACTGCCAAAATGCAGGCTAAGGATAGGAACAATGAAGCAAAAAATCCATTGTCCGTACTAATGCGACAATTGTAGTTTCTGATAGAAAAACAGCTGCAGGCTGTGTTGTTAAAGGATAGCTGCTGGTAGCAAGCTGGAAGGTTTGAAGATGCAATGAACATCAAGCCATGGCATTAATGGACTGCAATGCTAAAGGTTAGTCATCCTCCTAATATGAGCTGGATTTCTAGGGGCTGATAGTTTGGCCTTTTTAATCAATACCAGACTAAAACATAATTTTTGCTGTTAGTAAATTAATTACCTTAAAGAAAAATGCTTTTGTTAGCTAAACTGTTCCTTTCAATTGCCATCAACAGATAAAATAAGATTTCATGTTTACCATCAGAAGAATGTGGATCTGACAATTTTAATGCCAATTTCTAATAGCCTAGGTTATAACAGATTGCTGTTATAACAAAAATTTGAACCATTTACTCTCAAAAAAATTCTCCATGCCCAGAATACGAAGTTTCCAAACAACTGTTATAATTTCTGCAAAAATAATAATGTGTTCTGAGGAAATGTAAATAGTTCCATATAGCCCCCATATCACATTTAAAGGTCTCATGAGCCTGGTAGGATGTCAACAGAAGCATCTAATACAGGCACACTCTCATGGTGTGATTGTCTCAGGGAACAAACAGAATTCTAGTGAAGTCTCATAGCTCTGTCAGTGCAAAGGCTTCCTCCATCCCAATGATATTGTATCTTGCCTTGAACAGCCAGCAGAGGTCCAGGAAAACTGATCCATATATTTGTGTTTATTAATAGTCTGCTGATTTAGAACTCATAATTACAGAAAAACTGAAATATTAAAAATTTTATTACTTGCCTATCCCATTTCAGATTGTGTTGCTTTAAGAGTTTTGTTTTGTTTTTCTGTGGTGTAATTTTTTTTTTTAAATACCTATGAACTGTGCTTGCCTTAAAAACCAATGTATGCTGTTCTGCATGTGCTATTTAAGGAGCTTGTATGTAAAGATGGGTACAATCATTAAGAGAAATCCATGACTTCTAGAGTAAATATTGTAAGCATGGTTAGATTATCTTCTACTTATTAGACTACAGATGCCATTAAAAAAAGTGGACAGCCCAGTGTATATAGTCTTAAAAAGAATTCTCAGCATTTAAGATTGCAAGAATCCAGGCAGTTATTTCTTTGGCTATCCTTGTTGTTCTCAGACCTTGAAGCACCTACATATTTCATACAGAAATACCTACCAGGCAAGACTCCAATAAAACTTAGGCACCAAGTGGTAAAATAAAAACAGTAAGTGTCCTTTATCCCATGAATTCTCAAGGCACTGTAGGATACAGTCATTTACCTACCACTGAAATGCAGCCACTTGCAGTGAGAAACACAGCAGCTGTTTAACAGCCCACATTAACACTACACAGCAGTCTAGGACAGGCAGCAAGGAAGAATACCCTATTGAGAGGAAAGTGGAAAGAGAAATTACAAAACCTAACTATAATTACCAAGGTTGGATTTGGGCCAGGAAACAGTCACTATAGTATCTTGAATAACCACAATAAGTCTGTGGCTTGGTTTTATAGCTCAGCCAGGAGATGGCATCTCAATCACTGCAGAGCTCTCTGCCACCACACAGGGATGCTGCTTTTAGTGAAGAGCAAAAGGGAAATCAGGGATGGAGTATCAGCTTTACGCATAGTTGTCATGGTTCTTGCTGGCTAAAATTAGATCTTGAACATTAATTTAATGTGGAGATTTTCTGTTGATTATGTCAGATTAGGAAATTATACAATCATATATGAGGCTTCTGAGAGTACAGAAATATTGTGCATGCAGGGATATTCTTTGGGTATGTGCTTCATTTATTAAAGCACTTATACAAGGGAGCCCTCAGAGAAGTGGCATCTTTCCATTGATACTCTGGAGGTTTGGCTGCCACAAAATTACATACGCTCGTGTTTTTAATGAGATTTAAAATATCATACATTATATATTATTTTCTACATTTAAGATGTTCACCATTATTTGGCTTATTTTGTACCTAATTTTGCATTTCTGACATGCAATCTCTCTGCATGCAAAACATTCTGTAAAGAATGTTTTAAAGAAATTTCATAGAGATTACATTTTGGATTTTTTTTCTTCAGCCCCCCCCACCCCCAAAAGCTCATCGCATTTTTCTTTGCTGACGCATTTGCTGCAGGCATTCATTCATTGAGCATTTGTTTCTATCAAGTCAAACAATTTTACCTTGGCCTGTAAATAGTTGCAGTAACTATTGGAGTAGATATTGAGTGTCTGCTGTCTGTTCTCATGTCATACATTATTTGAATCTTTCCAGCTTTCTTTTTTTTTGCCTTCAGAATTTTTTTTTTAATACCTAGCTTTATTTCTTTGAACATTATGGAAATAGTGATTAAAGAGAATTTTTATAGGGGTAAAATACTTAGCTCCTCTTACTCTAAGTGCTAAATAAAGGGCCAGCAATTACACAAAATAAATTTAAAAACTATTTAGTTTTAACTGCTCAACTTAGTAAAGTAAATCATTATGTAAATACACAGAGCCAGCTTTTTACACGGTCTTTCTTCATTTACATAATAAGAGATGCTAATCAAAGGTCAAAAAATGGCAGCAAATATTTCTGTTAAAAGTAGAGACAGATAAGGCAAATTATGATGGCAGTTTTAGCTCAAGGAACTGTTTTGATCTGCAAAAAGTTTCCAATAATTTTCAAAACTGTGTATTTAAATTAAAATACTGAGAACAGTAGGCTGTGCTTTTCACCAGTTTCCTGCACTAGCATTACATTTCTGCTATGCTTAGATTACAAGCAGGAAGTACAGCTATTTCAGTAATTTAACTTTAAACACAATTTGAGAGTATGAAAAGGATAATGAATCAGTTCGAATATTTGTACAACTTGTTCTATGAGTACAAACCTAGGAGTTGTTCAGATCACTGTAATATAATCTTATTCATATGTGAAATCTTACTCCTCTAAGGAGTTGAAGGAGCTAAATGAGTGCTCCTTTTACTTTCTCTTCCTCCCTTTTTGGCCCTATAGACTATTCTAAGCAATCCAGCCGGCTGTCACAACAGTTTCTCAGTTTGGAACTGCACCTGCTACACAACTACCAGTTACCCTGCAGTATGTCCCACTGATGGTCAAGCTAACAGGTTAGAAAGATTACTCTGATGCACATTATCTCTGCAGTGATGAAAGGGCCGTGGTTTTTCAGGATATAATAAGGTAGAATGGTAGCATAGAGGATGTACCACACTATGTCACTGCAAACGCTTCTCAGGAGAATTGAGGTGTTTAACCATAAGTGCAGTCAAACATGAAATCACATGAGATTCATTAAAAGTATGCCTCTATATTTTGCAAAGAACAGCACATATTTGTCGTGAGAATAAAAACTGTTTTGGGAACAAGGGAAAAGAGCGAGAATTGGAAAGTTCTGACCATGCCAAATTTCCATCTGGTGGGTATATTCTACACCACAGTCCAACATCACATTTTCTTCTGGATACTGAGGATCACAAATTGCCAAGGAATAGCTCCTTAGTCTGACTCTTGGCACTTCTATGCTAAGTACTGGCTGCCATTCACTGAATCAAGGCAGGTGATGCTTGCCAAACCTATTTACCTGACATTCCTCACTGGCTCTGCTGTGCCTGTCTACTTCTACTTGCCTCCTATTCAAATAGCCCACTTGGCTTTTGCACCCTTCCCCCCCTTTTTGCTTGAGCAACCAAAACTACAGCCTATTCCCCAGCACTGATTTCTTGGT
The DNA here is from genome assembly GCF_019238085.1 of Lagopus leucura. Lineage (NCBI taxonomy): Eukaryota > Metazoa > Chordata > Aves > Galliformes > Phasianidae > Lagopus > Lagopus leucura. The sequence continues at coordinate 12,377,206 of NW_024962271.1, forward strand.
GACTAGTATAAAATGACAGAGAAAAGCTTCTGACATTTCTGACTTCCACTCTGCCCCTTCTGATTATCTAACTCATAAACACATGTAAAAAAAATATGCAAATCTGAGCTTTACAGCTGCATTTATACCTGGCCTGGGATGTATTCAAATGCTTGCCCTGTCTTTTATTTTACAGCAGGTAAGGGCACAGCTTATAGTACTTACATGGCACTATTGTCAAGGTAATAAAATCTCCTGTTAGAAACACCTCACAGGTCATTTGCTTTCTTAATTTCTGGGTAGATAACAGAAGTATTTATCATTTACAGTGAGAAGGAAAAAACCTTTAAGACTTTTATACTAGCACCTGCCCCTGCTATGACACCAAAAAAAACTGATATGAGGATATAAACAAGTACATGAAGTGGCTTTTGATTCTCATTCCTGTTTTGTTCTGAGAAACAGAAGATTAATAAAATTTCATACAAAAAGCCAGCATTTATTTTTCAAAGTCTCAGATATATAGTCATATTATGCTTTTGCAAATGAAAATCTAAGTCCTTGGTCAGAAAAGTTCATGGCTATGCCATTAGGGACTGTCAAGAATTAAGTTCAGTCTGTGTGCAGTCCTGATAAACATTTGTAGGTGTTGGAGCTCACATTCAATTCTTAGTGTTCAGTGTTTATTGGCAATGAAGATTCTATGAAATCAACAGATAAAGAATTGTTATATCTGATTATTTCTTCTGAATTCTCAAAAATATACCTCTCCACACTATAGCAAAGCATAACATTTTTTTTACCTTGTATGCAATAAATAGAAAAGCATTCACTGTGGATCATGAGTGAAAGAACAACCCAACAGTCAGTAAGAACCACGACTGCACAAGCTTGGCCATTCTAATGGTACTTAAACATCTTGCTTGAGGCTTCCTTTCCCATTATGAGTATTTTGACAGAAGCAATCAAGTGTGCTTAATGCACTCTAAAAACATTGCATAACACCCTACTCTTAAGCCTATGACTATCTACTGTATTTTCCTCTTCATTTCTAAAACCTTTAAAATGTTTGCTACTACAGTGGATGAGTTTGTTGAGCAGTTTGTGCTGTATCAAAGTGATTCCTTCTTAGGTTTGCTTTGGATGAAAGAAATGACTTTTTTTCTATATCAAAATACAGTGCTTTAGTGCATGCTTTATAATACAGTGTTTTAGTGTATAAACCATAGGCAGCAGCCCTACAGGTTTGAGCACAAAAGCATTACTGAAACTTAAAACAGTAACCCTACATTTATAAAGCTCTCTTTATTTGTAGATTCTTATTTAGAACTTCTCAGCAGTAGCAAATTCCATAAAGAATTCCATTCATAGAAGCACCAACCAACAGGGTATAGAAATCGTTTATTTGTGCATTCCAGGTTCTTTTTAATTTCTACTTTTGTTACTAAAATTAAATTTAAATGACAGTATCAACTGCTGTCATTGCTTTCCACTCTTTTAGTGTTTTTTAAGTGTGGTCTCAGTCACATTGGCATTCCCTCTGTCATTTATTTCACTTACCTTCTCCAACAACAAGAAATACAAACTTCATGTTCCTGACACTCTCTAGCATATAGAAATACCTAATTTTTAAAAACTAGAAACCGATTGAGGAAGGTTTTAGTTAAGATCATCCTGAGAAATCTACAGCATCAGAAATTAAACCCAATGATCAGAAAACATAGCTATGGGGACCATATGGAAAGCAGACAAACAGATAATGCCTTAGACACAGAACTATCCTAAATGCAGTAGAATATTTACTGTTTGACCTACAGCTCACACACTCTACTGTCATGTATAAATCACATTTTTGCAATACCAAGAGATTTCACTTGCAATTGCAGCAAAACCTCATCATAATAAACTGATTGACAGAACACTTCTACCTCACAAAAAATTGGTCAAGACAAGAAAACATTCCTCGTCTATATTTCACATTCAAAAACTTCCAACAATTTTAGTTGTAATTTTTATGTGATACATATAGAAAAATGGATATATTCAAGCAGTAGAACACAAAATCAATATCTTTCCCACGTACAACAAAATAAGCCATGTCTTCTGTTGCCTGCATGCACTTTTGCACACTGATTTACAGTTAAACTACCACCACAGAAAACTGAAATAATAATTTCTCAAGCACAGCTCACATATTTCCAACCACTTTCTTGAAAGGTGGCTATTAATTTCCCTCAGAGAATGTTTGATGGAAAACAAACAGGTTATTTTTATGAGTTGATAAACTCATGACTTTAAACTGTTTTCTCAATTACTGTTACTGTACATGTACTGTACATTTAATTTGGTTCTTTGTTTGGAACTGAGTTGAAGAACAGCAACCACATATGCGCGATATTTAATCACAACTACCTTCTCGTGGGAGTTTATTACTCAGCAAAATGATTCATTTAATTGTATATTAAGAAGTTGATTATTCCCACAAGTAATACCTTTTCAGTTATGTGTTAAGCTTCAGTCTGTCCCCGTTGAAGAGAATCATAAGATGAATTATAGAATGGCCTGGGTTGAAAAGGACCACAATGCTCATGTAGTTTCAACCTCTGCTATGTGCAGGTCACCAACCACCAGACCAGGCTGCCCAGAGCCACATCCAGCCTGGCCTTGAATACCTCCAGGGATGGGGTATCCACAGCCTCCTTGGGCAACCTGTTCCAGTGCCTCACCACCCTCTGGGTGAAAACTTCCTCAAAAAACATGGAGCGCTTCATGAATTTGCATGCCATTTTTGTGCAGGGGCCATGCTAATCTTCTCTCTATTGTTCCAATTTTAGTATACACACTGCCAAAGTGAGCACTTCATCCCACTGGCCTCAGTCCAGCTATCCAGCTTGCCCAGAGTCCTCTGTAGGGCCTTCCTAATCCCAGGCAGATCATCGTTTTTCCTAACTTGCTGTCATCTGCAAACTTAATGAGGGCTCACTCAATCCCATCGTCCAGGTCATCAACAAAAATACTGAATAGGACAGGCCCCAACACCAACCCCTGGGAAACACGACTCATGACCAAAGTTACCAGTTGGTTTTAAATCCATTCACCACTACTGTCTGGGCTTGCACATGCAGCCAGTTCTCTACACAGCAAACAGTGTCTGTCCAAGTCATGGGCAACCAGCTTCTCTAGGAAAATAATGGGGGAGACAGTGTCAAAGGCTTTGCTGAAATCTAAGTAGACTACGTCAACAACCTTTCCCTCATCCACCAGGCTGATCACTCGATCACAGAAGGAGATCAGGTTGGTCAAGAAAGACCCACCTGTAACTGTCTAACAATTTGAACTGTTTCATGATCAGAGAACTGAAGTCTACTGGAGCTCTGATAAATGAAAACAGTGAGGCTCTGCTGAGTCAGTGAAGCCTCTACAGCAGCAACATGGCTCTCAGCAAAGGAAAAATTACAAGAATGGCATGCAAATGTACAAAATGTCCTGGAAAAGTTGATGGGCTTCAGCCCATGCTGAAACCTGAAGCTATATCTGCATCAAAAATACCTATACATATCATAAGACTCATTTTCTTAAAAGCTTGGATTTTTTTCACGGCTACCTAGAAAGGCAATCACACAAGGCAAAACTAATATGCTACAACGTCAAAATCATTCTAATGAGTTTGATGAGATCATATCATGAATCTCTCGTTTAAATGAGCACAATTTAAGATGATCACTGTAAGACAATAAGCATGTTGAGTATCTTCCATTTGCAATAAAACCTGAATTGGGCTACGAAACTTTCAGTAGGTAAAATGTTATCTTCTCTATGACAAGAGTGGTTGATTGCTCAAAGCTCCAGAGTTTGAAGAATGAGAAAAAAAAGCAAGCACTAAAATTAAAATTTTCCAATAGGTGACGATGGAAATCTCCAAAAGAAAGGGTGAAGCTTTATTAACTGTTGAGAAATTTTCATCCAACTACAGATGGGACTTTTAATTCCAGATAAGTGTTTCATTTCATTTATTAGTCCTTAAAGAAGGAAATATAGGCAAAGACATTTGAAGCAAAGACTTGCCTTCAATTTGAATACGGGGAGGCATGGTGGCAGGAGAGAGAAAAGGAGAACATTTTGGTACAGCAACAAGAAAATAAGGAAGGAAAACAGTATTGCCTCTCTCCTAGGATTAAACTGTGTTACGCAATCCAGAAGGGTTTTGTCTTTCAAAGATGTTAAGCAACTTGAGGTGACACCATTATTCCCCTCAGTACAATTTGAAGGTGGTTTCTGAAGGTACAATGCATTTGATGCTCTGATTTCAAGATGAGAGAGATTTTTCTTTTATTCTCAAAGTACAGAATGACAGCCCCAGAAAAACTGATGACAAGCTAACTGGGGATTTCTTCCTTCTGGATACTTAAGGCTACTTAGTAACCTTTCCCAATCTTTGTTAGAACTCAACTATAGACTAGAATATTATATACGATAGAAAAAAAAAGGAACTTAAATGTCAACAAAAGACAAAATGCAATGTACATGAAATAGGTTCTAAATATACAAATATATTTTTGTTTAAAAACAAATTATTTGTTCAGAAGCTTTGCAGTGAACCAGGAAGCACAAAGGGCAAGAATCTCTGCAAACCCTGAGAGCACAATTCCCACCAGCTGGGACCTCCTCCTGGTCTTTAATCATTCACTATGCTTGTTTAGAAGTAATGCAGCAGGAAGATGTGCTGTGTTCCTAGGCAGTATGCCACCTAATACGTTCATAGCTGTCATAGAGAGCCATCATCTTCTTTTTGACACAGGTCCCAGGTTGCCCATTCACCTTAAAGCTGGTTGCAACAAGAGAAACATTTTTACTCTACCTTGTCCCCCTTTTCAACTAAAGCTCCACAAATTTGACATTTCTTTGCCTAATGTAGATGCTTTTATGGTGTATTAAAATGTACAAGTGAAATAGTAACGCCGAAATCATGAAATCAAAATGGTGTTTAAGCTGAATTTTAAGCCTTAGCCAACAAGCAAACTGCTTACCTTCAAGCAGCAAAATGGAAGTTGAAGACCACCTGGAAAACTAAATTTTAATTGAGGCAAGACTGCAGAAGGAATTTAGGTTGCATGGATTTTAGAAAGGTCACTAAGTCTCTCCTACCTCCTCCATTTCCTTTCTGCCCTTCTTTCAGTCTTTTATTTCCCTCTGCACCACACAACTGAAAAGAGCATTTGGTCCAAAGTCATTAAGTACAGTATTGGGGTGAGCCACATATGTGGATAGGGAACTGGCTTAAATGTCACAGACAGAAGCTGTTTATGAGACAGAGCAGTTTGGGACAGAAGGATTAGTAGAATGCCACAAGAATCAGTATTAGGACCATTTTTGTTCATTTTATATATCACTGACCTAAGACATGAAATATGTATGAAGGTGAAGAAATTTGCTGATGAAACAAAACCAGAGAATAGAGCCAGTAAAGACAAAAATGGAATGGCAATAAAATTCTGAATGACAAATAGACAGGGATCACAAGCTGATACTGTTAGTGGCTTCACTGGCATCTGCAATTCATTGTAGAGAAAGATAAGGTTATGAGATTACAAAAAAAAGTAATAAAAGGTGGTGCTCTCTCAATAGCCATATGCCACAAAACATTTAACAGGAGTTGAATTCAGTCTTGGTACTGGAGAGAACTTTACAACCATCTGCACAAGGATTAACAGTATTTAAATTAATAAGGCAAGAGATTCTAGGATAGATATAGTAAATAAAAGTAGTACTTGGAATAAATCATTATAATACTACATTAGGGACTTGACGCCACATTTGGAATGCAGCCATGGTCCTTGTCCCTTTAGTATAAGAAGAATATTATGAAAGTGAAAATACTAAAAGGGCAATGTGAACATTGCAGAAACTAAAAATTTATTTCACTCTCCAAAGGAGTGAGCAGCTTGTTATGCTTCAAAAAAACAGATCCTAGGAGATGGAAACCTTTTTGACATATACAAAATACTGACAGGAATATAAAAGAAAGAATACATCTAGATTGGGAAAACTGTAGTGAGGTGAAGGGAATTGGGAAAGTTTTTGCCTCAATAAATATATTTAAAGATCACATAAAGTGGAGAGAGAGATCACTCAAGCATGGTGATGACCAGCATTACCTGAGCAGCTATCTCGAGAAATAGTGTAGATCTCTGGATGTCGTAGAGCCTTTCTGCTCTATCGAAAGGAATTGCACACCTTACCATGTGGCAGATGATGGTGAACACCAGTTCCCCAGAGGACAAAGTTATAAAATTGACTGATCAGAATCTTAAACTCACCTAATCCTACTGCCCTAGCCCATAATAACAACACCAATACTTCACTAACATAACCCCATTAATGAGTTACACATACACAATTCCACAAGGACTACTCAAAATGCCAGTCCACCACTGGTTTCCTCAGTCTGTCAGCTTCCTTTCCAGAACATCCTCAATCCCTCTCATCCAGGTCTGATCTGACTCTTCTTGAAATCAGTAGAAAGATTCTTATCATCTTGTAAACAGGCTGACCAGGAAACCAACTGCTCATGAACAGATGCAACAGATGCATGATGATGTAAAGTGATCAGATTTACAGACCACTGAATGGCTTTTGTTGCAATGCTGTTAATTTTTAAAAATCTGTTATTTTCCTAGCCAGAGCGGTCTTTTCATACCAGAACTAATAAGAACTAGCTTAATACCATTAGACTGCTAAAAGTTTTTCATTATGTTTAATTTGGGAATCTTACAAGAGAATTTTAAATCAATTTCCACCAAAATTAAAACCACACTGCAGAGCTAATCCTAGAAGGGTCCACTGTAATGTAATTTCAGTCCTTCTGAAGCGACAGATTAAAATCTCAACAACAAAAAGAACTGCAATGAAACGACTTTAAATACCACACTTGCTACCAAACAGATCCAATCAATTGGCAGAAATGAGTTCAGTTGATTTGATAGACACTGCAAAATACAGAGTTCGCTTTCTTGTCATCTGCACTAATTATCCAAACATGAATGGCTCCCACTAGCTCCAACAGTTTCAAAGGAGTTCAACAGCAGTGCCTCAGTTTGTAGGGAAAGAGGAAAGGAAGAAAAACAAAAGCAGAAGTGTCACTGCATTTGTGCCATGATTATCAGTGTACACTGAAACACACGTAGAACTTTTTACAATTATGAAGGCTGCTCTGGAAGTAATGTCTCCAACTTTATTACATAAGCCCATGACATCAGAGGTGAATAGATACTGGTGCAGTAATAGATATGGCAGTAGAGGTTGAACCCTCCTACTAATATTTCATTACCTTTTATTACAGTGTGACAGATGGAAGCAGAGTCTGACATAAGGGTCTTACACTGAAGTGTGGATGAAGCAAAGGAATGTAACTGAATTCCTCCATGTTGATTCACGTGCACCACATGCACTTGCTCAATGTTTATGGAGACCAGACAGCAGATTTTAGCACAGTAAGGCATCAGGTGGTACATTTCAGCAAAGATGTTTCACAACTGCTATGACAGCAATGGTCACCTCCACTAGTGCAGATTTTCACAAAAGTAATATGCAGGCTCTTATTCCTTGCTGGCAGAAGTGTGTAACTAATTGTGGTGACTATGCTGCTGAGAATTTGATCTATCAAATAGTGTTACTGTGCTCTTTGCATCCCATCGTAGTTTCCATGGCAACAAATAAGAGCAATTACTTCCAGAGCAACCTACATAGTTGACAGATCATAGTTGTCACTGGGAAACTGAACAAGCTTTCAGACTACCTGTGTTTGACACCTGCTCAGAGTGATTCTTACTGGAACAGGATTGTCATAGTTTAAATCATTATCACAAAAAAACTCTTATTATATATAATAATACATATACTATATGTATAAAATATATGCAATGCCCTTATTGTATAAGATCTGGAAATAGCTGTATGCAAAAAGCAATGCCAAGCTGAACTTTCCAAATATTGCTCACTTTAGAAAATGATATCCTCTAAAACAAGCAACTTCTTGGTACTCAGAAGAAACAAACTTTTTGCTACCATTTACTCTTATGTTGCAGTTTTCCTAATAAACAGAAGCACGTGATAGAACATTGCTTAATTTCTACACTGAAATTATTTTTACGTATGGCAGTATTATTTCAGGGTTCTAGTCAGTGGAACAGATGAGGTCTTTCAAAAAATGTATTCCCTGTGCATTCATGGTAGTCAGCATGGCTGTTACTGAAGCACACATGCACTTAAACCAGTAATTAAAATAATGTCTGCTTAGAGGCCAGAGTGATTGCATTCTTTGTATTGATGTGACTTCACAAGGTGTAAAGCACTGGAGATTCAGCATTTTAGTGGGTTTTGCCTACACGTAAGCATAAGAATGCTGCTTACTGCATTCTGCAGTGAGAAAGTATCACTATTTGCTGCAAATAATTTTATACACATGTTTGCTTACAGGCAAGTAAGCCTAAGAGACTAGAATAAAAGAGTGATACAGATCAGTTTGTCAAAATCTAATTTAACAGTTTTTGATCATAAAGATAACAACTGATGACTTTATGCAAGCTGTCCTGAAATTCATCATGAGACACTAAATAAAGGATGAAAGGAGTTTCAAAAAATACAGCGCATGCCCTCAAAACCTTCAGTTTTGACAAAGATATTTCTTCTTTCAAGTAGTTTCCATCTTCCTTACCTTCCTTATAAATTAGCACCTTCCATATAAATTAGCAAAAAAAAAAAAAAAAAAAAAAAAAAACCAATCCTTCTAACTCTCCTGCAACAGATCCTGAATTGGATAAGCCTTTCCCCTGGCCCCTAGCCTCTACATATCATCATATATTTTAAATGCCAATACATCACTGATGTCAAATTCGAAGTATTGATTATAACTTCCTTACATTAGAAATGAATCATAACTTCTCACATGTCTAAAAAAAAAAGATAAAGAAAGCTGCCTTTAGCTGCTCTTATTTTTCTTAAGCATTAATAAGCTTTCAGTAACCCACATACCTTTTTCTGGCTCTAGAGAACATACCAGAAAAGGTGTTGAAAGTGGAACAGAAATTCATGTTATGCCTAGAATACACTATTAAAGAATCTATCAACTGAATATTGATTTGCCTTACAAATACAGTCCATGATGCTATAAAACTAATAAGCTTACCCTCCAAAAAAGACAATACTGACAACATCAGCTGAAAGTGGCTCCAGAGAAAAATCAAATGGTGTTTCAGAGGTGAGAAAACAGAAAAGAACACGAACATGTTTGTTTTCTATGTTGTACCATTTCCAAAGACAATCCTGATGTCAGAGTTGACTAGTCAACTAGCTATTAGCAAACTGAAAGCAATTTTAGCTATTTTCAGAGTATGATAAACTAGTGACTCAATATGCCAGTTTGAGAGTAATCATAGAATATCCTGAGTTGGAAGTGATGAATTTCAGTGGTTTCAGAATGAATCCTACAGTATATTATAGATGTCATAACAATCCCACTCTCTCCAGAAGTTAGTAGTCATGGAATATATCACACAGTTTGACAAGCAAATCTCTCAACAAGATCAACGTTTATTTCCTATGACCTACAAAGCAACTCTTATCACAACAAATGGAGCAAGCCCAGCACATCTCAACATAAAGACAGATTGAGACAAATCTATCTACATTACAAAACCTCAGAGGACTATCAAAGTAAGCCAAAGATGTATGTGCTCTCTCAATGCAAGATTTTAAAATCCATCTTAACTCAAACTAGTACTTTCACTGCTAAGCAAGAAAAAAGCCTCTAATGTGCCAGGAGCTAATTAGGAAACATAAGATCCAAGGTCTTATGTTCCATGTATTGTATTAAATAGCATTCTAATAGCAAGATACGGTCAACTGTAATTTTTGCCAGAAGTAACCAAGGAAACCACTTAGCTGAGTGCATACACAGGGGGAGATAGCAAAGGAAATGGACTCGCATCCAAATTCAGAAAAAACTTGGAGAGCTAGCTGCAGCAAGCCTCCAAAAGATGCAGCTGTTTGGAGAAAGCTTATCCATATTTATTGCAACTTTTTTGGTCTAAAAATCACAGAGAAGACAGAGCAGATTCTCGTACAGTACTGAAAATAGAATGGCAGCCACAGGTCATAAGACAGTGGTGTTGCAGTAATTCACGCTGTCAACATTCATATTGTAGTAACTCTTGTATCTTTGATAAGTCTTGTTTACAAGGATTGAAAGTCTTGACAACACTTAGACAAGTAGTCTGAAATAGTTGGCAATTTTGTCTATGCTACTGTGCAGAAACAGATTTTTGAGAGAATGCAAGCATCCACTCATGCACCAACCCAGAGAATGCCCAGAACCAGCTCACTGTGTCCTGCCAGGTGGCATGGTGACCCATTGGGTAGCATGATCTCATAGATCATGCCTCTGGCAGGAGGCTCCAGCTGAACAAGATTTCAGCCTCAGATGGATGTGATCTTGAGAGCAGCCTCAAAAAGGTTTTAAATATAACTCAGTCTGGTCACAAAGCCTTTAAGCAGTGGCAATTACAGGAGGGCTGCTTGCAGCAGCGCACTGCAAGCTTTTTTGGAACTGCAGCACGTTCTTAACCTAATGAATTAAAGCTGTAGATGCCTACTAAAAGTAATCTGGACAGTTTTCAAGAAACTTTGCTGTTGCAGAGCATACGCATCATCACAATATGAAAAAATTCTTTAAAATCAAGACACGCAAAATCCCCTTTAGAATTTTGTCTACGTTTTACAGAGCATTAACTGGTGCTATTTTATTTGCAAGATATAAATTACTAGTTTTATTTCAGAGAATTGCAGATAGTGCCTACATCCATCCATGCTCCAGTACCACTACTGGCAACTGAGAATATTCTGATTATTTTCCATAGGAGTTTAAGTACATCTAGATAAAAGAATCATTTAAAAAGCAGGCATGCATTCAGTTCTTACTAAAACCAATGAGCATTTGGCATTTATCTGCCTTTAAAAGGATCAAGGTCATCTTGATTATCAGGCATCTTTTTTCATTAAAATATAAAGCGTACTCATACACGGCTTAGGACAGAACCAGCACACAGCACTGAAAGATTTTCTTAGTGTTGTCTACAGTGCTTTTTTGGGCATTTTTCCTCCTCAAATTACCATTGTCATTTTACCATTCATTCACTCTAGAAAATTATTTTAAACATACTGATTTCATTCATTTTTAAGTGTATAAATAATAAATAATAAAGTAGTGGCAGAATATTGACTGTGACATTCTTTAATTGTTATTGGGCCTTTTTGATAATGAGCCATTGTTTGATTGGCTGTACCATAATTAGGTTTTGGTTGGTTGCAGGATTTTTTTTTTACTTAAAAAAATAAAACAAGATTAGAGTACTGCAGCTGTATTGGAATAGAGAGGGGAAAGAGGAATGTCTCCATACAAATTCACAAGCAAAGGGAACACTTTTCTACAACTTAAAAACCCAGCTGCACAGCTACTTTGCCAAAACATTGGAGGTTTTTTCCTCCTAAAAAAATAAATAAATAACACTTCATTTTACAGCCATATGTGAACACATCCCAACTTCTATCTGCTTGATAGCCTGGAATGGGATGCTACCTTCTCTCTGCATTTATCTATTTAGATGAAGTGGAAAAAAAGTCAAATCACAGCAAAGACAGAGTGGAAATCAGCGTGGTTCTGTGTAATTCAAGAGACAGGGCCACAGACAGGAAGAGAGAGTGCTGTAGCAAGAAGAAAAATGAAGAAGGTTGCAAATATATTTCCAGAGGGTAAGGGGAAAGACATTGAGATTGCTCATTTTTTGGCTTAATGAATAAATCATTTCTGTTTCCTCCCCCCGTATGCACCTGCTGCTTTGAAAAGCCCCTTCCACAACCAACAACTGAACAGCAAATGCTGCACAATGACTCGAATGTTGCTGGAGCTATGCCAGCAAAAATTACCACTCTTCAACCAAGATAAACATCATATTACTTCATTACCCTTTTAAAGCATATGCAAATTAAATCCATTATTCTTTTTTCTTACAGAAATGAAGTTCCTTTGGCTGGAATTCAGCAGCTCCCTTTGTCATCGTTGACCATGAATGGATGAACTTCATGTAGATGATGCCCATTTCCCATCTTTGAATCAAACATTAATACCATTTGACAGTAATAAATAACATTTATCACAATAGGGATCTACTAATGATTTTCCCACTAAGCTGGCTCATCAGAACCTATCAGCTGACAACTGCATAAATGAGATTAGCATAACAGCTGCCTATGACAAATGTATCTAAATCATTTTAATGCCAGCTAGCTCTTTGATCTCCCTATCACGTTGTTGCCAAAACTAAATCCATTTCTTCAAGATACATGTTGTTTATTACAGATACATGTGTATATTCCACATCATTATGTACTCCAGAGATTTTAGTAATTAAAAGAATTAAAACTACTGATTGGATACTGCTACTATAATGTAAACTTGCAACTCTGCACTTCAGAACAGCATTCCACTGCCTTCTTAATCCCCTCCTTTTTCTCCAGATTGCAGAATTCAGTGTTTAATAGCTGCGTGTTTCCCTGACACAAAAGACATGTTTTAATTTAAACACACATATTAACTTCTCTTTCTGAGTATTCCTTACAGCGGCATCATTTTCATACAATTTAAACTAATTCCCAGTAATGTAGGAGTTGGCTCTAGGCACATATTGAAGCAAGGAGTCATTGTGCATGTTTGTATGAATGCAAGACTGACAAAGAAAATCTCACTGGTAGTGCAGTGTATTCATGTTGTGACAGTTATTAAAGGGTTGCCTATGAGATTGTCATACAAACTCATGACAACAGACCTCAGACAAACCAAATGACAATAGCTCTTGTTGCACTTCCATAACAACACTTGTAAAACACTTTCCAAATACTGCTCAGCAGAAAGCCAGTGGGCTCCTCATTATCTCAACGAAGATAATCAGAGTTCTTCAGGGCCTTGAAGATAGATGGCTTCCCTGATGTCAAACACACACAAGACAAGATGTGCCTTGGTACTATAGGGAAGCCATCAGGTTCACAGCCCATAGATTAACACATGATACTGCATAAGCCATGAAGGATATAACGCACTATAGGATTGAGAAATAACCACCGAGAAAACATCAAAAATTTAATTCCCCCAATATGTTTTTTGAAGTATATAATTGCCTTTTTCAAAAATATTGACCTTTATAACTATTTCACATAAAAATTAAAAAATGTCTATTTGTATCTGTTGGCACACGTACATTTCTAAAAAAAGTTATTCTCACTCCCCATTTTTGAGCCATTTGGTAGCCATCAACCAGCTGAAACATGCAGGAGAATCTCAAATGTCTGGATTAAGCTTTTAGTGGCTTCCCACTAGCGGCATGCCTACATTTGAGAGCCCCTCACTTAAGGCTCAGCCCTGCACTTTCCCTAGACTGTACATCTTCATATACGCAACAAATTTGATTTGGAGTTCATAGAAATTTCTATGTTTTTCCCCATCTGCATTTTCAGGCAACTTCTGCTTAGAAGTAATCAAAGCTATTAATGCATAAATCATCTTAATGGCTACCATATGAATAAAAAGAATGCCAACTAGGTATCTGTGCTGAGCTCAAATGCATAGGCATTTACACAAGTAAGACAAAGTAAATTCTGCAGCGAGTCTTTTTGCTTCAACTGAAAACCAAACTAGAAATATTGAATGGCACCAGAGCTCCATTTTTATAGAAGCCACACTGATTCACAGTGGAAAAGGTTTCTTTTAGAAACGTTAATTTTGAAAAGTTTGAAGTATTTTGCATAAGCATGGAAAACTGGCAAGTATGAGAACTAATGAGATTGCAGACTGAGATCTGTTAACAGTATTCTAGTTACAGAGCTCTGTAGTAAATATCTTGTTTTTAATGCTGTTAAATTCACAAGCACTTTGTTCTTTCTTGCATTTCAATTAAAATTCATGGGATGTTTTCTCCACATATTTTTCACGTCTGTCTGCATTCTCCATATCAGACAAATTTCTGGCCATTTATTTTTCATGTAAAATGAACAGAATGCACGGTCTTTTGTCCAAGCCTTTTGTTTTCTAAAGCAGGCCATTTTTCATGGATGAAACTGAGGTACACACTTGCAGTTTTGACAGCATTTCTTATCATTCTCTCCAGTTAGCATTGTCACCTTTCATTATTTAATTTTGAAGCACAAGGAAGGCTGATTTATATCCATGAAGTATAATTACAGGCAGATGGAGGGCTCAGAAAGTAGAAACACTGAATTAGGGCTGTGGTAAGTGCCTGTAAGCTTCTTGTGAGAAGTCCTCTCTGTGCCACTAGCTAAAAACAAAAAACCCCAGCAATTTAAACTAAATGAATCCATGCTGTTGAAGGTGCTGAGTTAATGAAAGTGAATACAAAACTAATAAAGTGCATTGGTTGTGGTTGCAACGTAATTTATGATGCTTTCAAGTACAAATGATGAAATGTGTTTGTATTAATCAAAACAATCTCTGAATGCGCCGTGGTCAAAAAGGCTTTTTTCTTGCTTCAAACCTCCACTTCTCTTGAAACCATTTTGACACAAGTCCACTCTGCGTCTTGGAGAGAAACGCTTTCTGTAGTTCTTTCATATGATAATGTACAGTATATTTTCAGCTGCCTTTTTTAAGTTTAAACAAATGGAAGGCTTATTAAGAAGATATCATAATTACATGCAGTTATTTTACTAGCTCTTATCTGAAGCAAAAGCAAGCAACTAATTTAGAACATAAATTCATTCAGGACACTTACTGAACTTGAGGGACAGACCAGCAGGAAAAAATACTGCTTCACCTTTCCTGTAGAAAGAGAGCAAACTGATTTTAGCAAGCTTAGTACCATCTACAAAAGAGCTCTTACACTTGAAAAATTAACTAGAAATTCAGAAAGCTTTAAGACTCTTTAGCAAATAGCTACAAATGCAAAAAAAAAAAATTACCTCAGTAGTCCAAAATGGAGGATGCAACTCTGACAAACAATAAAAAAGCTACTATATTAATAGATATGCAAAACAACAGGCCTATGGGGCCAGTGGTTCAGTTCTTGCCAGCAGAAACTGAGTCACAGAAACACAAAATCATAGAGATTGAAAGCGACCTATGAAGGTCATCCAGTCCAACTTCACTGCTAAAGCAGGATCCCTACAGTAGGTTGCAAGTTCCCAGATAGATTTTGAATATCTCTAGAGAAGGAGGCTCCACAACCTCTCTGGACAGCCTGACTCAGTGCTCTGTCATCCTCAAAGTAAAAGTTGGTTCTTATTTCCAGTTTGTGCCCATTGCCCCTTGTCCTGGCACCGGGCACCACCAAAGAAAAAAAACAACCCAGCCCCATCCATTTGACTCCTGTCCATTAGATATTAATAAGCATTGATCAGATCTCCCCTTTGTCTTTTTTTTCTCCAGGCTGAACAGCCCCAGATCCCTTAAGCCTTTCTTCTTAAGGGAGACACTCCAGGCCCCTAACCATCTCTGCAGCCCTCCTCTGGACTCTCTCCAGCAGTTTCCTGCATTTCTTGAACTGAGGAGCCCAGCAGTGGACCCAATGCTCCAAAGATGGCCCCACCAGAAGAACAGAATCGCCTTCCTCTACCTGCTGGCCATGTTTTTTGCTTTTGTTTTTTTTTTTTCATGTGCTTCAGGATACCGTTGGCCTTCTTGAACCTTGAGGGCAGACAGATGGCTCACTGTCCACAAGGAGACACAACCAGCTCCTTCTCTTCCGATCCCCTTTCCAGTAGGTAGCCTGCTGCTTCCTCAATATACCATTTTACTTTCAAATTACAGATCAATGAAGAAGTAATCACTAATAAAAACAGTGAGATTTGTTCTTCATTCTAAATGTAAACTCCAAATGGAAAGTATTACGAGCACCATTAGTGCTTATTTCCTCTGCTTTAAGCATTCAACTCTCTCAAGTGCTGATCGTCACATTCCCCCATCCCTAAGCAAGGAAAATATTTTACACGTGTTTAACATTAAGGATGAGTAGTCATACAGGAGACCATGAGGCCCTTCATGAGCTTTAAGATTAAGCATCCACTTAAAAGTGTTAGCATACGAGTGAAGGCTTCAGAGTAAGAGCTGCCACTTCAGCTGTCACAACAGCAGTGACATGCACCAGAACAGGAGCCCCAACCACAGTGATTGCTCCTGCATATCAGAAAGCTCTGCCCAGAGGGAATTCCTCTGAATAGGCATTTGCCCAGGTTTGAGATCACAGAGACTTGCTGAAGATGCTGCCCTCACAGGGGAAGGAGCTAAGGAAGGCAGAAGGGAGCAGGAGGAATGGGCAATGACCAGGTTCTTCAGACACTGCTTCACTGCCTAGCTCTAGCCAATGCTTAGGGCACATTTCTGTTAAATGAACAACTTGGAGACTCAGGAGGACAGAACAGGAGCAAAGTCCAAATCCTTCGGCAGTTGCTGTATTACTCACTCCAGAATGAATGGAATCTTTTGCTGGAGCTCCTCTGAGATCATCAGGTTCAGTACATTGGGAGCTCAAGGTGTCAGTTTTTAAAATCCCAGTAATCTAGAGATCATACATAATGGGTTACCTCCTATCTTAGCCTTAATTATTATATTCCAGTCCTGATGAATCAAAATCAATTAAAAACACTAAGAAACATGCATACAAAATCATTCACTCCTCTCTTTTTGTTAAGAGAATAAACAAGAAAAAAATGGAAGAACATTGAAAACAGTCCAAGATTTTTCCACTTTTAGTCAGAATATTGCATAGAAGCTTGTTACATATTTCAGACAAAAAAATGCAAATCCTCTTTCTCTCAAATGAAGGACAGAATTTTTGTGCTGGAATTTTTTAATGTTTTCCAAGCTACCAGTGAAACAACTGTTTTTTCTAGCAGAAACATTTGGCGAGCACAAAAGCAGAGTAATACTTCATCTGCCTGTAGCTGTCTTCACTTGCAAATCTCAGTAGCACTAATTCATTTTGGAGAAACACTAATGATATTTTTTTCCCCTCTTGTCATCGATTGGGCTTGGAATATTTCTTTTAATGAATGCGACATAATTCATGCACAGTCACTACTGAACCTAGCAAATTCTTAATTAGTGACAATTTTGCACCTGCTGTTATGGGTAGATGGCAGTTCTCTTTAATTTATCTTGAAACCTTGATTATTCACTGGAAACTGCAGGAGACTCCGATTATCTAACATGTTTCCTTAAAAGAGCATAGCAGTTCCAGCTGGATAAATACAGAAAAATCATTTTCAAGAATTTTCCAGCAATCAAAACCCCAACCCAACAAGGTACACATTGTGCCACTGCATTCGTGAACACCACCCCCTGGGTGATAATGGTACTTCAGATGCCAAAAAGTAAACACGATGGTGAGTTTGACCATATTTTTAACCTAAACTTAGTGAAGTTGGAAGAATTGTGTTTTGTACAAGACATAATCCTGTTGGAACATGTATCTGTCTCCAGTACCAAAGCCTTCTACAGAGATATCTGAAGCATGAAACACAGCTATCGTGCAGTAGCTTAGGAAAGACATTGTGATTGGAAGAAGGAACATAGAGTTGAGCACAGGGCTGCTGAGTATATGTATACACATAACTGCACAATTTTCTTCTTTCTATATTCTACACTCAGGATATTAAATATGTAGGTGGCCCTGAAAGTAACACCTCCTATTTATTACAGTCACCACCATCAACAATACATTTTTTTTTGTAATTAAAATTAATACACTAGATCTCAGTTACCCTTCACCTCCCTGCAATGGGAGGAGCAATGACCAACCTGGCTCTACTAGGATTCTCTTTCCATCTCAACAAGAAAATCATACATGCATACTGAAATAGTTTCAGCTGCGTTATTTTGCCTCCCCCCTCTTTCTAGGGATATAAACATATCCATCAAAAATAGGTAAAAACTCCACAAGAAAAGTGCACATAGAACACAGTAGAGCCAAAACTATGGGAACAAGTAGGTACTGAAATCTAATTATTTTCCTGACTCAGTCTGTCTCCTCACTAAGCTGTTAATTACTCTCTAGATAACTGACATTACAATTAAACTGAATTCACAATTGGAATAATCATAGAAAAAACTTTCACTTCATAATTATTCAGATACAAAGAAAATTAGACAATGAAGAGTTACATATCCAAGGATTGCTTTTAAAACTAAGGAAATGTATTTAGTAGATACAGAACTAACGGCATGAACAAGCATTCCATGATCTTTCTTGCAATTTATCAATTCTGTGATCTCTAAATTGGGAATATTACATACTTGAACAGTTCTCATAGTATCTGAGGCAAAAAGGGACATAACTTAGGGCTGGTAAGATAGTACTGGAAACTGAATGCAGGCCATTGTAACCATGTACTACATTAACAAGAATTCCATCTCTCATATGACAGTACAGCCAAATAACAAACTGAATTTGCCCTGAACAACTGAGTTTGTCTTTTAAGTAATAAAACCTTCAAGTGCCACCAAGATACAGTGCACACTAGAGAGCAGCAGAGAAGTTTATTTACATTGAGTGTATTTGTGTAAAGGGGCACCTGTCCTGTGTTTGTCTTACAGCCAGAGTAATGTTGAGCTAGACATGCAGACTAGGACCCTGTCAGCTGCTCCTGACAGCTCACATTCTTCAGCAGCCTCTGCATCAACTATATCCTCCTGCTGATAGGGAAGCAAAGCCACAGCATGAGATTTCCTCTTGAACATATTCAAAGATCAAACTTGGTCGAGAATCTTAGAGTAGCCATCTCCATACACACACTTCTGTCTATGAAGATAGTGGTTTCATCCACAAGAAAAACATTTCTTTGACAAGAAAACACAGGTATTACAATCAGGGTTTTTAGATAGTCACAAGGTGTTACAATAACTGTGCTTGAAGATTTTTACAAGTTTCCTCAGAACAGTATTTTGGATCTTAATATATAGCAGAACACTATGAAAAAGGAACTATGCACACTTAACATCAGTTTAAAAACTGTCCTTGATAGCAGGTTGTGCCTGCATGCTGGCTCAGCTTTAGGAATTCAAGTGTCACACGGAAAATAAATTTGCGTTCTTGAGTATTCAGTTTCAATGGGTGACTATGATGAACATAGTGAATACAAAAGAAAACACTGAAAAATGGGGCACTTGCTCTTCAAGCTTCTAATAAATCTACTTAAAAGTGTTTTCTGCTGACTCAAGGATTGCTGATGTGGATTAGAATTCAGTTTTAGTATACACCAAAAGCAATGAGTGTCAAGATGCCAGGATTTCATCTCACTATTTCTGATCTAGGCAATAAAAGGTCAGTAAGGATTAAAAGACTCCTCAAGACATGCAGAAAACACCGTTTTGGCTGCTGCAAAGCAGCCATGAGAATGTCCTCACAAGAAATGTTTCTATCCATTTTCAACCATATAAACGTGTGTCAATTGTTCAAACCTATGGGAGAAAAACAAGCTGCTTCTCCACTTCATCTGTCGTTTAGAAAGTTGCTGCTTTGTCTTTAGAGCTCTGTTGATGCTGCTTTCAGCAAGCCAGCACTCCATTGTTATAGCCTCTCTTTTCATTTGCCTCAGGGGACTGAAAGGATGGTACAGATGGTAAACAAACGTGCTTTATAGTTTTTGAGCTTAGACTGAGAAATTCAGACTAGTTTTTCATTTCTGGAGTGCAACTAAGCAAGGAGATTACTCAAATTTATAATCATCTGGTTCTCTGCTCTGTGCAGCTCTTCCACATTTACAGTGTCTAGCACAGATTTTTCCCAGAAAGTTGACTGGCAAGTTTTAAAAATTCATTATGTTCCTAAAATTCATCAGGCTATTATATATGGTGCATGATATATGCATATACCTGAATAAGCATGCACTAGTCCAGTTCATAACTTGAACAAAAGGCAAAACAGACATATGCTTCCTTCATTGCACCCTGTAGCTAGATCTCCATCTGCTGATTCCTGACAAGATGCTATTCTCAGTTTAGATCTTCAAAAGCAATGAAAGACAACTTGTTTCAACTCTAAGAATAGCTATCCACATATCTGACCAACATAGATCTAAACAGTAGCATGTAATCAGAAAGGGACAGATTTCAGTGAAGTACATTTTACAGAAAGATACTGCAATGAAACATGAAAGCTCTGTAATTGTTAAAACAATTGTGTAAGTGTAAGTTACTTCTAAAACACATTACATACTTGATCTTTGCTACGTGGCACAATAAGAACCACCAAACTCAGAGTCTACAGTGGTGGAACTAAATACGACGGCTGCATCCACCAAGTCAGAACTATTAACTACACTAGCTATATGCAATTCCTCAGGCTGCAAATCAAAAATTAACTCTGGAGATTAAGCCTATTTCCTGCAGATGTCACCACTTCTTAAGCAAAGATGTTAGGAGCCATACGCAAAAGTGAGGAAACTTGAAAGATCCAATTTCTGCTTGGAGACTAGGCAGCAAGACTGCAGGTCTTAGATTGTGAATTTATACCATACTTAAAAAGAAAGAACCTGAACTTCTTTTCACATTATTTAGGATAATAAACACTAAACCTGTTAAATAGCTCACATTGCAACTTTAAATATTAATTTCATATCTCATGTTGTTGAAGTAGATTGATCCACTGAGAGATCTGTACTAGATCTGCTACCACCATGGAAGTTTTCAGTTCCACCCACCTCATCTGCCTTCCTCACAAGTCTGTCATTGTGATGCAAGGAAAACAACATAGCATTTCACATTATCATAAAATACGTCTTAGAGCAATAAATTGCTAAGATTTTATCTAACTTCTTTGATCTGGAAGCATAGAGTAATAATGAGATCCATTATTGAGAAACACTCAAATGTAATACAGGGCAAGATAACAACCCTAGATTTTCTATTTTAGAATGGAAAGAGGACACAGCCATAGTATTAACCCAGCCCATAAAAATAAGGGGCATTTGCTGAAAAGAATTAAGAGTATTTTAGCCATCATATTCATACTCCTGTACAGCAAAATAGGTGGGTCTGGAGTTCAGACTCCCAATAGCCTACATACCACAGCTGAAGGTAATTTCCCTAGCATCTCTAGTCTGCAACAGGAGGTTTCCTATTTTTCATTGTACAGAGTTCCTCCACAAGCCACTGGAGACTACGATTTTGTACACAGTTGCTCACCATCCAAAGTTGATCATATCACTCAATTTACACAGCTTTTTGCTTATAAAGACTTTATCGAATACCCAGGTATTTGGGGAGTGTTTTCAGATTTCTAAATGTCCAGAACAAACTCCTTTTATTCAGTCTAGGCACTGGAGTACTCTTATGTGAAAAAACTGGTAAGGTTTTCACTGTACTATTGTTAGCTTTCATCTTACATTTATCAGCAAGTCTTCAATTTCATCTCTAAATTACAGAGCTAGGACTTTCTGATAGGTACAATTGCTGCTGCTCAGTTTACTGCCTCCCATCAGTCCTTGATTGCTTCATGACTTTTATTCATCACAGCTTCAATTTACGCCTTGCGCAGAGTGACCAGAACTCAGGGGAAAAAAAGGGAAAAAAGCAGCAAGAGATTGCTTTAGTTAACTCTTTATTCTTTCAGTAAGTAAAGAATGGAAATGTATACATAAATGTTTAAATTTTGAAAAGGTGATAACAGCTGAATAAGTAGTACACAAAAATTGACTGAGTTTCTCTTCCCTGACACTGTTTTGCAAACATTCATCTTCCATTTGGACCTTTCATAAAACTTGCTTTACTTTAAGACTGATCAGAAATCCATTACTTTTCTGCCCATTTATTTATAGAAGGGTTATTCCTGCACCAACATGTTTTTATAACACATCTATACAGGCTGAAATCACTCCTCGAACTTCATAAAACTCTGCTGAAAGGCAAGCCACCATCTTAGCAGTACTTGAACATAAGATCCAGGAGAACCCAAGAACAAGGCAACAATTCTATATCTCTTCACACCCCTGTCAAAAATAACTGTTTTTGTACCTGTCAAAAATAACTGTTTCTGTTCTGGACCTCTTAGGTTCTTGTCTTCAGATCATGTTAACTATTGCTTACTGAAGTATAGCTCATAACTGAAAGTTGAGTTATGCATTAATGTAGCAGTACTAAGTACAACATATTACATCACATCATGCATCTCAAAAGCGATATTTACTTATATCAGCCATGATAACTATGCATTAAAAAATTAAACATGGAAGTACGTTTGCCACAAGTTGGGTAAGCTGATTTAAGTGTGTAGTGTATATGCAGGGTGTCCTTTCAACTAAAACTGTAAATCAATATGTTTCATTAACCTGAGCTAACAGCAATGATGTAGCAGAAGCTGCCCTATGTTATAGTTTTCTATGAAAGATGAATCCTTTAACAGCCATGTAAATAGCTCACAAGCCATGAAAAATACAACACCAAGCAGATATCACCTGTATAAACATCATAACGTGGAAAACAAGAAAACTAAAACAAGTTTCACAATTCTACAGACAGTACAGAAATAAGTAGCAACACACGGCCACATCACTTATTCCCAAGAAACAGATATTTTTTACTTTTAAATTATTTAAAAACTTCATTCAAGTATTACATCATCAGAAACACGTTTGTTTCCAGAGCCAGAGGGAGAACTTTTCCTAAGCATTTGAACTCTCTACTACTCCAAAGTTAGAACAATCATGTTAGTATAAACTTTATTAAACTTAAAGACAATCTTGCAGAGATCTCAGCGTGCTCAGGACATACAAGTGCATCAAGGGAGCAAACACTGAAGGCCCTGCCCTTCTGGGTAAACCATGCAGTCACTGAAGACTTGCTCAGTCTTGACTGAGCACAAAGAGCTGCTATTCCAATTAGTTCATCTCGCAGACTGGTGCTGCCAGAAAACTACAGAAGGACTAAAAAGAATGTGTAAATTAAGCATGTATGAACCCCACTGCATTCAGAAACAGCAATGTGTAAAGTTCTTCTGGTTTGCAGACATAGTAAAGCCCTTTTCACCTTTCTTAACAGGGAACCTGCAGACCAGGCATAAACTGATGTTATTCAGAAGTATGCTTTCCTAATTAAGGATCCAGCAAGTTAGGAAAAAAAGACATGAAAACATAAGGGGACAGACACATCCCTCATCCTCCCCGTGGGGGAAGCCACTCATGACCAGCCTCCACCTGGACATTTAGCCATCAATAACAGCCCTTTGGCTGTGGCCATAGAAGAACACCTGAGGTTATGAAGTACACACCTACTGATTGCTTGATAAAAGCATTCTTGGAATGATCAAGAAGTTATTTAGCTTACACTTGAATATGTCAAAGAAAATTAGATATATTAGTATATCTTCACTACCCAAATCAGGAATCCTGTATATATTGTGGGTTTGTTTTTTTCAGGTTTACTTGTGTTGAAGTGTTCCCAATGCTTGCTCACATTTGCCTGATTTAAGGTAGAACCTGAATACTGCATCTACAAAACATTTATTAGTATTTTGCACTTATTTGGACTCCTATTAAAACCAGTATTTAAAAGTGCACTGGTTCTACTCCTATAGAAGAATTGGTAGCAATTATTTTCCATCCATCTTACTTTTAGCTCTAACCGGATGTGTGAAAAAGGGACAAAGGTAACTAACAGAGGTTATTTTAATAACAGAAAAATCACTTCATGATTGATCATTATACGTATCATATTGCAGCATGAGATCATACATAATACCAGCATGAGAGAATCTGTAATAGCAATATGAGGGCACTGCTCAGGGGTTTAGTGTGTGGAGCGAATAATGGTAATGAAAAAGGTGAAAAAATCATGGAATAAAGAGCCACAATTAGAGATACCTTTTGAAACGGAAGAATAAAGGCTCAGAAAGTGGTATATTTAAGTACTTTTAAATGTGGTTGAAACTTTTATATCCTGATCAAGTCTCAGTTTTTAATGAGACACCACAGATGAAAAGGGGACAGAAATAATTTTGAATGAACAATCAGGGGTGTACTTGAAAATCAGGAACGTTTGAGGGGGTTTAGGGAAAAGCATTTAACAGAACTCTGCTACAAAGGTTGAAAATGGCTCTCACATTTAATACCACTGTTCAAATAGCTGTAATTTCATCTGTATCTTTTATACAAAACCTGCGCCAAGAAAGCGGTATTGATCTAAAATCACAATTTAGCTAAGATACATACATCACTAGAAATACTTGCACAATATTTGCCTTAAATTCATTTAGTATCATAAGAAAGTGCCAGAATTACTTGCAGCAATTATACAACAGATGCTACAATTTCAAATTACTGTGAAATAACAGTACTGTACCTATTTATCAATTCATCTTCAAATGTTGTCCTACTTATTTGCTACATGGAAATTGCAGCTTAGATATAGTATGTGCCCATACTTTTCTATAGGCGTTTCATTTGAAGTATGCCTTGCCTTCATCAGAATACAGCAGAAGCATCAATTGCATAATCTACAATTCATATAAGGCAAAGGGCATCTCAGGAAGGTATTTCAACAGCAAATCGAGCTGGAAGAAAATGTTTCAGTCCAATTCACAAAAAAATGAAGAGATATCGTTTCAACCTGCATATTTCAATGCTCCATGAGCAAAAACGGATGGAACAATTTTACACCTATAACAATAAACCTACCAGTAAAAAATAAATACTCAAGCACTAAGAATCCGAAACCACCTCTTTTGCATTATCTATCTGCAAATCTTGAAAGATCTGTGCTCTTTGCTATTTTGCCCTCCTGTAAAGTATGGGATCTTTGAGAAAAGTTCTCCACAAGAACTTAAAGGACTTAATAACAGGGCTGAAAACTTTACTGGAACATAAGGAGCAATTGCAAGTGGTGATATCCAGCACTGCTCATGGTGCCATGAGCAACTAAAAAAAAAAAAAAACACATAAGAAAAATAGTATAAAAACCATTGTCACATTTAAATCCATAAATAAAACTCCTTTTCCATGAAGAGCTCATCTTGCAAATTCTGGAAAATAACAAAAGCAGTCACGTATAGGAAGTGAAATTCAGTAATATATCAGAAAATAATTCTGTGAGGAATTGATGGCTTTCTCTCATGAATTATCTGCACATTTTGTAGATTTCACTTGTTAAAGTCTGGTTAGTAAAGGTAAAATCTACCTTCTTAAAACTACCTCATTGCCAGAAAACTTGGTGCAAATATGACAACTATTGCAAAACAGGGATTTTCTGCCTCTGACAATGCAGATCTACTTTAACTTGTCACAGAGATCAAGTCTGGTTTGTTTGCCAAATCAATATCTCTGGAACACTTGCTCCTCTCTGAGGTGTTTTGACTTGAATGCAGTTTGTTAGCAAGAAAATACTGCTTTTTAGCAGATAATTTACCAATACGAATTCAAAGCATAAAAGAAAATGCATCAGTCATAAATATATTTTGGCTGTATCTTCTTGAAAACTGATTTACTATATGAATTCTTCAAATGTGCTATATTTGTGCCATATTTGAATTGGACATTATTTCCATTCACAGTAGACTGAAATGTAGCCCTACCTACCTTGACAAAATGCACTCAACACCTGTTAGAGGCACAGACTGTGATGTTCAGCCTGCATTTACTACTCTGCTGTCTTCTTGTGTCTCCTTCTGTAAGCTAGCAGTTGCCACTTCTCAATGAATAACGTTTTAGTTTAATGCATCTCTGGTTTGATCAATTACAAGACTGAGACAGAAGTCTCGCTCCCTACCATAACTATACTGCCAAAGGTGCTACTGGTTCATCAGCACAGAACTTTACTAATTTATGGTATACAGCTTCAACTCACTACAAACTTAACATAGAATCCAAAGGGACTCAGAGGGAAGAGCCTCCCAAGTTTGATAAGAATTTTATTTCTAGTGTTCTCTGAAGGGAAAGCTATTTTCATTGGCATATAGCAATAATGCCAATAGAATACAGTATGAAAACATTTAAACATGCATAAGAGTAAAAGATGGTCCTTCTGTGAGCAGCTCTTACATCCATCCTTCAACAGAGAGGTACAGCACACAGCCAAAGAATCAGATCACTGATGGCAAAGGAGTAAAAGCTCAGAAACAGCATAAGGAAGTGGGGTGGATGTGCATTTCCAGTAACAGCAACAAATACACCAAAAACCACAATGAAGTTTACAGTATCTTGGCTCAAAACAACTCACAATTGCAGTAACAATAAATGCAGTCTCTTACAGGGTAGCAGCAGTAGATGAAGTTTTCCCAAACCTACTGTTTTGCCATATCTCATTCAAATGCACATACTTAATTCCAGTCATTACACATAGCTCATCTCTTAAAGTTAGAATATTATTATAATTATACTATAAATCTTATTAGTAGGACTAAGTGTAACTTAATTTGGAAGGGGGAAAATCTTTTGAAAATTGCTTTTTATTTAAAGTTCCTTGTGAAAAACAGCCTTATAATGAAATC
Organism: Lagopus leucura; assembly: GCF_019238085.1. Classification (NCBI taxonomy): domain Eukaryota; kingdom Metazoa; phylum Chordata; class Aves; order Galliformes; family Phasianidae; genus Lagopus; species Lagopus leucura. The sequence goes on from NW_024962271.1 coordinate 12,403,719, forward strand.
CGTCTTGTTCCCAGTATACTGCCAATTCAAATGTTGAGAATTATAGCCCACGGTTCCATTCTGTTTGTAGTACAGAGTTTCTAGCACATTCTATTTTTATTTTAATTATTTTATTCTTGGGAAAAGAGTAAACAGATTTATTGTCAAGGACTCCAAAGGCAATATTATTGTAGTTCTAACAGGTAAATAAACCAATGCATTTCTTCAAGCCATAAAGCAACAAACTGCACTTGGAGAAAATAGATCTGGAAAACTGAAGCAGAAGAGTTCAGAGGGGAGTTACAACCTCAGTGCTAAGAGCACGTGGGTTGCATGCTGCTGGAAGAAAACAGCTAACTAGTTCTTATTATTGGTTCAGGTTCTGCAATACACCAGTAATCTGGATTAGTTCAAAGTATATTCTAGCCTTCAAATTATCAAAATTATGAATGACAGGAAACAGTTCCTTCATCAAGTCATTGAATATTTCTGTAAAACTGAGGGTGAGGGGCAGGGAGCAAATAGATTTATAGGCAACATTTCTTTACCCTTACCACACATGCATATGATTTACAAGAAATAAGTAAAGGTTATCAGATCACTGAAGACAATATGAAAACAATGTTTCATGTTTTGACATCTTAACATTTTTACATCAAATTCAAAATGCACTCAACCACAAAAGAGGTAGATAGGATGCAATTCTACACATCAGAGAAATGGAGCCCTTCCTGGATTGCCACAGAGCAGCAATTCAGCAGCACATCAGTTTCTAGAACAGGACATTAAATATTACTGTTATTCATTTCAAATTGCTGTAGACAATTATAGAACTTAATTGCAGAGTTGGAAACACTCCAGCTAAGAAAGGTGCTAATACCTTTCATCTTACGAAGTGACAGGTGCTCTTTAATGCTTTTAGCATACTGTTTTCTAGCACTATGACAAGACTCAAATTTATGACCAATTTGAAGTAAAGAGCAAGACATCTTATGACAATATCATTATCAGTGAGATTTTTTTTTCTTCAAGGTGTACCATCTAAGCATGCATGGCTAACAAGACTGTAGCACAATTGGAGCTGGGTTACCATGTTTTTTTTTGTCGAAGATAAGTGGGTAAATACATCCCTACATTGACCCAAGAAAAGTACCATCAACAACATGGAACTGCATGCAGCTTCTCACATGCTTCTTGTTTTGGTCATTTTGTTGTTGTTTCAAACAGATTTCTGCCCAGATTTCTAAATCATTTGGCATATACGTTCATAAGAGATTGCTAAAACTCAACTCCAAACACTTGCAAAAGCATAGAGCCACACCTCTCATTGCTTAAGCCCACTCACCATGTGAGCAATGGCCTGCATTACAGCAGAACAATGAGAGCTGTAGGGAGTAACTTTCTCCCTTATACAGAGTAAAAACTCCAGCACAAGGACCTCCTAGGCACTTCTCAGCACTTCGCATGATTTGTCTTTTTGTATTTCTGCTTTTTCATTGGCCCATTCTTCCTCCTATTGAGTTGAGGAAGGCAGATTTGAGGGTTCTTCTGTGCCAACATACTGCCTAGAGCATTTCTTGGGTTTTGTAGTTAAATACTGAGGTTGACAAGGTTTATCTACTTTTTTTTCCCCCTCAACATACACTGGAGAGAAGTAAAAACTGGATTTAACCATTGATCTATGACCCAGGCAGATCTTCTCTGGATTGATTGTATTCTGCTTAAAAGCCTTAGTCTTAAACTTAATTTTTATAAAACTGAACAAAAAGCTGCAGGAAGAGTCTTTTATTGTGGGCAGACACTTCACATGTTGTTACCAAGTTCTAAATCTGAGTTTGAAGCTGTTTTGTTTGCTCCTGCAGTCCTAGCTGCGTAGTCCCAGAAAAGCTACTCAGCCCGAGTATGGGAGGAGGAAAGGCAACTCAAGTTTTACATCCTCTGTTCACCAATGAAAATCATTAACATGCATTTAAGTGCAGCCTTCCAGTACTTAAAAGGATCTTAAAAACAGGAGTGGGACAGACCTTTTGCATATTCTGACACAGGACACGAGGGAAGAGTTTTAAATTAAGAGAGAGGAGATTTAGTCCAGATATTTGTAAGAAGTGTTTTATTCAGGGGGTGCTGAGGTGCTGGCATAGGCTGCTCAGAGAAGTGGGGATGTTCCATCCATGGAGGTGTTCAAGGTCAGGTTGGATGGGGCCCTGGGTAGCCTCATCTAGTGGATTGAAACTGGGTGAGCTTTAAGATCCATTCTCACCTAAGTCACTCACGATATCCAAAAAATAATATGCTGATGTTAGGCATTCTTTTATGTTCTTATAATCTGTAATGACAGTAAATCACTAAAGAGATTCTGATCATTACAAAAAAAAAAAAAAAAAAAAAATCAAAAAGCACCATCACAATGAAGCCAAAACAAAAAAATAATTCTGCATGTAATGAATTTTGGAAATCTCAACTATTTTATGATTAATAGAGCTTTGTACTTGCAGAAGGTTAGTCTCCCACTGAGCTTTCTATGTAGCTATCGGATACAAAATCCTAACCAAGTTACTCCTCCAGTAACAGAATTTCTTTCAATAAAAGGCATAGTCAAGGAATTAGAGAAAGAAACACCCTAACATTTAGAATAGCACAGATACAAAAAATTAAGAATGCATTAAAAAAGATAGCTTGCAAAGTCAAACCTTTAGATTAGGAAACAACGAAGTTAATGAATATCCTGCTTCATTCAGTCCAGAGAATGGCAGTTTGCTTAATGAACAGCTCTTCAGTATTTTGTCATTGGACCAAAAATGACTGATTTTACTTATTGCACACTGTTTAAAATAGTACTCTGGAGTCAGTTATTTTTTCCACGTGTTTTTTTTTTTTTCAGAATTCATCAGTATTCTCTCCTACAATTTCCCAAGCATGGAACAGCACTGAATTCTCGTAATATTTCATGAAGGTCATTATTCCCATGATCTGGTCTTTGACATGAGAGTTTGTTGCCACCTGAACAATTCATTATAGTTTTCAGGTGAGATTTTTAAGACAGAAGTATTTCTAACTACACAGCCCCGAAGGAGATATATGGATATAAAATCAGAAGTATAACTGAAATAGTCTTTGATAGAGTCACACAAACACTTACCAGAGATATCAGTAAAGCTGGAATTCTGACTGCAGCTTGATAACTTAAACAGCAAAAGCAGAGACATCAGAATTCAAATACCCTTCAGAGGACAGCACAAATTTTATTTAAATTCTTTCACCAATTTTCTACTACTAACCACCTCAAAATTCACACTTATATCCCAGTTCCTGTATAATCCCTTTATCTCATCCAATCATTTGTTTCCCATTTTACTGCTTTTTCATATCCACATCAGAATTCAGATCAGCACTGGATCGTTCATCCAATCCTCAGTCTTGCTAAGCATGTTTTGTTCCCCCCTCTCATGGCTTTCTCTTTTCTTCCTCATAATAGTTACTTCTGTCACCTTTTTTTTGTGGTTCTAATTAGTAGTTTGTCTTCAACTTTTTTTTAATCTCATTATCTAATCTGAATAACAAATAGAGCTGATAGCACCAAATAGAGTTTCTTATTAATAGAAAATCCACAGGTGATGACGGCTGCCGTTCCTATAGCCTCTCCCAAACTTTAAGATTGAATTGTTTTCATACATGAATAAACTCACTTCATAAATCACTGTGCAAATAGATTGCAACATAAAATGTGCTTCAGTGTTTTCATATTCCTCCCAAATGGTGAGGAGCCAAGTTAACTGAACAGAGAAACAAACTGTTCTCTACTATTGGAATCTTGCAAATCACCAAACACTGAACAACACAAGCTGTGGACTAAAACAGGAATTAAAAGGTACACACTGCTCCAAGTACAACAGATCTAACAAGGAGAAACTTTAAAAACAGACAAAACAAAAGCAATTTGGAGTTTCAGCTTTCAGATAATGACCGAAATTTAATTATACTGACAGAGTTTTTCATCAAACATTACTAGAACTTTGCACTTAGACACATGTAATTTTTCTCTTGAAGTCAATGAAAATTACATATGCAGATCTAAGAGCAAACCTAATTTCCTTATAGTGCTAATAAAAGAGTATGCAACTGGATGCCAGAATTAGATTGCAAGTTATAGCTAGATTATACCCTACTAAACAGGTTATTCAACGCTCCTTCAACGAGTGGCAGATCTTCTCACACAGACTGCAATTTCACAGTAGACAACTACATTCTTATTAATTGCATAACTTTTTTTTTAATAAAAAGTGAATGGAAGAAATCATTTTTTGTCCATTCACCATACAACTTAAAAACAGACTTATTCAACAACATCAGGTAGTGACTGAAAAATGAATGTAAGGATCCCAGTTCCATTTTCAGTTACAAAACATAGAAACTCATCTCTGACAGACCAGAACAAAATCTAGCTGGGAGAGTAATTTGTCAAACATTCAGCTGTAAAAATAGAATGAACTCTAATATTTCAAATGCAATCATTAGTAATAATCTTGGAATGATTCTGTTCCAAAAAAAAAAAAACCCAACTTCCAGGTTTTATGAGGCTATTTGAGATTTCATGATGGAATCTCTAGCATAGTTCTATCCCACATAATACTTTTGCCTCTCAGCTGGGTATCTAATTCACATAATGTTACATAGACAAGTATTACATATGCATTTCTATGGAGCAGCTGAGTTTACTGCAGCATCAAAAGCTTTTTCAGTATTTTCTTGCACACTGTTCTTGCCACTCAATATTTATATAATCAAAACAGTCATTGGAATACCTCAATAAATAGACAGGTAGATAGGTGTAGGTTTATAGAAACATTTTAAGAAATGTGGAGCACAATTTTTGGCTGATTATCACTGCAAAGAAGGAAATATACAGCTTTACCATACATCACTAATTACTTGAAAATGTTATTACTAGCTTTTGTGCTTGAAGACAGAAAGAATTCTTCATAAAAGCTCTTGGCAAAGCTAAGAAGAAACATTTTCCATATATCTGTAAAATAGATGTCATTTCTCCTACTTCTTTGGCAAGTCCTCTCAAGATGACTCAAGCCAATCTGTTGGATCACACACTCTATTTGCAGATCCAGTCATGTTCATACTATAAAGCTCCAGAAAAAAAGATTTCGCAGTGTGAAGAAGAGTTGGTGCCCTTTCTGGCCAGTAGAAATGGAATAATACTGAACAGATAGAAGGTATTTTCAAAAGACACAAGAAATAAAACAATGCAAATTCCCAGATGTTTCTAACACTTAAAACTGAACAGTAATGGTGATTTCCAAAAGGTCAAAGTAGGGAAATACTGCTCTGAGATTTATTCTACTACCCCTTTAGGATGAAATAAGTGGTCAATATCTGAGTTTCACTGACATCAGAAGAGAAGTACCTATAGACCTATGCAGAGCATGGATTTTACCCAGTGAGTTGAATTAAGCCCAATTTGTCTCAAAGAACTTTATTGAAAGAATTATCAAAAACAATTAAAGTTGCCTGGATAAAGCCATATTAAAGGTGCAGTATGGATGGATCTGACACATCTGCAAAGCTAGGCAATACTTGGCATTCTGGGAACCAAAACCAGCAGAACTGAGCAAAAAAATACCAGAGTTAAGAGCATAATTCAAGTATCAGCATTTCCAGGAAAGAAGCAATTAAAAGAAATATTGAAGTACATAAACAGTTTTGTCAGACTTCTAAAGAGAAAAAGTGGCTTTTACAGAGCGCAGGAAAGATCAGCTTAGATAGGAAACCTGCTACTGGGAAGGAAAGAAGCGCATTGATATCATCTCAGACATTTGTGTACTGTGCTGGATAATGTTTCAGAGAATTAAGTCATGCTATGCAGTTACATATAGAAAACATCAAATTCTCTGAAACTGAAACATATCCCACTCCTTTTAACTGTCATTATATTTTTGTTTGAATGACAATGTGTCAGTTACTTATAGGAAGTTATACACTCTTCTCACAGTGTTTCTCATTAAAGTATGCCTGGCTGAGTACTGGCAAAAGAAAAAAAAGATGAAAATTAAGTCAACTAAATTAAAGACTGAAATTTATTCAAAACAGTGCACTTCACATCTTTCTAAGATTCCTTCCTGCAAAAAAAAAAAAAAGAAAAACCTTAAAAAAATCGAAAACATTGAAAAAATTTTCAATAGCTTGCTGGATTTGTGTTTTGCTTTAAATAGATTAGGCATCTTTATCATCCCAAAAAGAATATGACAGTCTCTCCACTACTTAAAAAAACATTTTTATGTATAGTAATGCATTCTTATGGGATTTTGTGTAAGATGTGAAAGATTGCTAATGACTTCAATAGATTGAAGTTATTTGTGTCAGTAGAGTGAAAACAGGTTGAGCTTTTAACAACTGAAGGCAAAATTGAAATTTAACTTTTAACTGAGCTAACTAGCATGCTGTAGCTAAAGCACTGTACACGAAACCTTGGAGAATTCATCACAAGCATACTATCACATCCAACAAGCCTTCCATAAGGTAATTTCCTCTGATGACAGCATGCAGTCACTACTAAAAAAAAAGCAGAGTAAAGCAGCTGAATGTTGGCAACAGTTTACCAGAATATACAAATTAAATGTTGTGTTAGAAAAGCAAGAAAAGGGTTTCACTATGTCATCTATTATTCGTTATTTCATTATGTCATGTCTCTAAATATTTCTCCCGCTGCAGTTAGTGCTATTTCTTTTGATGATCAGTTTTGCTCCAAGCCAGTGTTACTACACAAGCTTGATTTGTCACAGACAAACTTTTTTCTTGGTCCCTAAATAAGCTTTTATATATTCTGATGAGCATTATCTTGTTAAGAAAGTAAAGAGACTATTCTTATAAAATGTAGCTGCTTGTTTAAGTACTCTTTTCTACTTGTTGTCTCTGAGTGTGCTCAAATGAAGATATTATACTAATGCCTGCAACTATGTCATTTACCTACAGCAATTTATTCAAGGTTTCATCATGCTGCTTTGAGTTTACATTTAATGAAGACCATCTGAAGTGTCCCCATTGCAGCTGCAGGCTCTGTAGAAATCCTAGCGCAAGAGGCAATATGCTGTATTGTGATGCAGATTTGCTTAAGAGTGCATCTGCAGCAACAAGATCATTTCCCATGGTCTTCACTGTATTTCTTCTATTATTCATGGAACACAATGTAAATGAAGCTATAAATTTTACCACATACTAAATGTAGAAAGATAATGGAAATTGTGAATTATGAATGAATCACTGTTATTGTGATTCCTCAAGGATTCTGATGTAGATGATTATACACACACAAAGACACTGTAGCTAAACCTCTTTATATTGATCTTGAAAAATGATCCTTAGAATATTATAATTAATATACAGAATTCATAGATTTGTTTTTCATGACAATGCTAAATACAACTAACCGTCAAAGGCAATTACATATCAATGCATGCTACCTAGGGGCAGGCAAGCATACTTTTATTTAGGATTGCTGAATTGGGAAGAGAAAGATAATAGCTCACAAAAATGTGTTTCCCAGCTACCCACATGTGTGCTTTCACATTTAAATAAGCCACAGGCAAAAGTTTGAGGAGTATTTTGTAGTGAACACACTCATATGGCAAGTAATCAGCGGTGTTTTTCTGCAGGATGGCTGGAAATGGAGCCTTTAAGTGAAAGTAGTATTCTTCTGTAAATTACACAATCGAAAAAACCTACAAATACCAATCTCTTTGCCCGATTTCACATGATAGCTAGAGGCATTGATTCTTATACTTTCCCTTTACAAATAGTTCCATTTGAGATATGACCAAATTCAGAACAGTTCTGGTTTAACCGTGTTTGGAAATTAGTAAAATTATACACTACAACAGCTCTAGCTATAATCAACACCTAAGCACTTATTAAACCTTGGGGCAAGTTTGGATCCCCCCACTTGGGAGCAGAAGCCGATGCATCATTTTAAAATGGCTTAGATCCTGAATTTCACATCCCATGTGGAATCTCAAGAACCTGGTTCATTTCACAGAACAACCTTGGCTCCACAGAGCAATTGACTTTTTAGTAAACTTTATAGAATCACAATCACAGAATCGCAAGGTTGGAAAGGACCTACAAGATTTATCTAGTCCAACCATCACTTATTGACCTGAATACAATTACTTATCTAGAGAGGGAATAAATAAGACATTTAATAATTTATTGTGACATGTGCTTATGACCAGTCAGACCACTACAGAAAGTAAACCAGAATAAACAACAGCACTCTATTTCCAACATACTTCAAAATTTTGTAGTGGACAAAAGAGAGCAACTTTAAAACAACCTCAACAACCTGCCAGCGTTTTTGCCAAGATATTTTTAATTCACATGCAGGAAGCCAACTGAATACCACGATCAGTATTTTGAGGGTACAAGAGGATTTTGCTTAGCTCTGATTTCTAAGGATTTTTTTTTTTTCCCCACTAGAATACCATGCTACTCAAGTCCATGGTCCTGTCAAAATATTATTCCATTTTTAACCACTACATGTGAACTCCAATTCTTCTGATGTTCTTTACCTAGCACTTTTAGATAACACACAAGCACACTTGAAATAATGCAAGTTTAAACAAATTTCAGGAAAATTTTAAGATTCCTGTTGTAACAAAAACTGCAATCTGTATAATTTAGAAACTGTATGATAGAGAAAAATCAAAAACTGCTTACAAGCATTTTTTCTTTTAAATCAAAGAGAAAAGAAGAGAGTTAATGGTAAAATAAGAAAAGTAATACTTCCTCACTATTTTCTCCCCATTTGTTACAGTTATAGAAGAAATGACTACAGAGGACATGAATTACACACCTCCACATAAACATGCCTTGTGATTTGGTATATATGTTACTTCCACACTTCTTAAATATATTAGCTTTCATTAGTAACATTTAAACAAACCATTTACTTGCAAAGACTTTTCTGAAGTTAAACAGAAAAAAAAATAATAATTAAAAAGTTCAGAAACATCACATATTAAAACAAATAGTTTTGCACATGGTTAAGTCATTTTCACCATATGAACTTTATAACTGCTGTGCAAAGAAAATAACTCTAAAGGCAGCACATGATTTCATCTCTGTCAGCGATGCCTACTTGACAACTGACTGTCCTGATGGAACAGACTATTTGTTTCTATTCCCATCACTAGATATGACTTGATTTAGAGAAACATTTAATCACATTTGAAAATACTACTCTTCTGGAACTTCTCCCTCCCAAGTCCAATACATGACAACACGGAAATGAAATTCAAAAGAATTAAATCAGGGATATTTGCTTTAAGTTGAAGCACTGCTGTCAAAAAAACATTCTCTGATATCATGAAGATTGATGATGATTACATAGCATTCATGTTTAAGTCAGATAAATGAAATGCCAAAAAAGAGATGCAATGAAAAGTTACACACTGCTATTCAGCTCAGTAGTCACAAGGACCTAACACAACAAGTAAAGCTCTGGTCATCTAGTTCACTAGTTGTTATCAGTTGATGGATCTACCAAAGTGCAGCTACTAAAGGAGTCTGATGATACTATTTGATTATTCCATACTTCTGTATAGATATCCTGAGAAAGTCATAACAAAGATAATACTCTCCAGAAGTCTATATGTTAGGCACTACCATTTGTGATTGCTTATGGGGAAGTCAAATGACATAGAAATTCAATATGTCAGAGAAATGACACACCAATGATTACCCTGGGAGCAGAGCACGGGAGCCCTAACTACCTCCCGATTAAACATTACTTCCCAGCTGTAAAGTTGAAGAGTGAACTAAAATAAAATAGCATTTGCTTCAAAACCATGCTTCTCCTCCAGTAGCCCATATTTTACAAATGCAACTATATTTATTTGCAAAGAATGAGTTACAAATGAAGAGCTTTGTTTTGCCAAGGCAAATGCCCTCCTCAAAGGGAGATGTATTTTGACTAGAAATAGACACCTAAAAATGCAGGAAAAGCAAACAGTGCTGCATTTACCAGAACTTCATTTTATAATTCTCACAAAATTAAATTACACCACATATTACCCTAAAGATGCAGTCCTATTACAGCCATCTTCAATGTGTTATTTTATATTTTTCTCCATTTGTCCATAAATGTCTGTTGCATAAAACATATTGGCAGTTCTTCTAAAATGTGATTTATGGTAACATTTAAACACTTTGCTTCCTATTCATTCTTCCAGCTACGTGATTCTTTTTAAGATAGAAAACACTGAGCATCTCAGCAAAGCAAGATTTTAAAATTTATGGCAGTTTCTTCTTTTTTAGACATTTTTTACTGCCCTGTTTATTAATAAAAAGTAGTCATTAATTAATCCATAGGTTGGGTGGGTGATACTGAGTGTGCAGGAATTATCTTGGGCAACAAATAAATTATGCAATATAGTCAATGTATGTAAGTAACAAAAGTTATCTATTTCTCATTAAAATGAAAAAAGAGCAACAAGAACAAAGCTAGTGGGATATTTGAACTTGTTTTTGTGAAACTAATGCCATCAGGCTGATTTGATGGCAATGCTTGCCATTCCTTGTGAGTTCTCAAGGTGTTAGTCAGATTTTCAATGAAATATTACTTCTTGTGCTTCATCCTTGACAATAATTGTTCACAAGTGTACATACTGCCAAAAAGTGACGACATGAATAAAGCTTGACTGCAAAGCGAGGGATATTCTTCTCTAGTAAGACAGGACCTACAGAAGTCTGAAAAGAAAAAAAATTGTTTACATTTCTTTGATGAGTTGAATGTCTGCTTGCAACTCTATACATTCCATTTGAAAATTCGCAGGTAAGGTATTTATGTCAACAGAAAATAGTCACAAATATACCAAAAAAATATGATTTTTTTTTCAATCTTGAAACATATTCCCAAATTCCTTTATCAAAACAGAAAATATGGCTACATTTTTTTTTATACTGTTCACAGGACTGTGTTTAGCCAACAATGAATGAGAATACTCGCTATAACTTGTGCTTGCCATAATTTAGGTTTCATTTCAACTGCTGTTATTATCTGAAGCATAGCACAGATACGTTGATTTTCACCTTGAAGACATGCATTTAACTCATTTAAATGAGCAGTCAAATTCACAAAAAAGAGCTAAATTCATGAGCCATATTTAAACTACATATTCTGGCTCAAGTTTTCCTTCTGATTCCATAAAGCTGTACCAGGCCACAGGTTGGACATGTCTGATTCTTTGTAAATCATCAGCATGGCAGAATTATATGCTTTAATCTTGAAAAAGATACAGCCACTTAATGTGTAGTATGACAGTAGACTCAGATTTTTCTTTGAAGTCTTACAGAACTGTGAACTAATTCAGTTATTTTTTCGTTCACTATGAGAAGTGATAGTTGTCTCTATCAACTCACATAGCAGAAGCAGATAGATTTTCTGAACAGAAAGCCTTCCTGAAGCACCAGTGGAAGCTCTAAATATCAGAAAGCAGTTTTTCTACTCACACCAGATAGCTTAACAACATTCCATGCCTTTTCAAACTTACTGTTTTTTAAGCATAGACTACCATAGTTAAAAGACAAAATACTTTCCTCTCAGATCAACGTTAATCCTATGGGCTAACAACGCTAATTAGCACAGTGTCCAGACAGCAGCACACCCCCAGCATAACAACCTAAGATAAAAAAAGTTCCTCCAAAGTAATTATTACACATGTAAGTCACTGAATGCAATAATAAATGCTGACAGAGCTCAAAATTCCAGGTATTTCTAGATCTACTGACACGTAAAAAGAAAAATCACTGAACGTATTAAAAGTTTCTTGGCTGTTCAATCACATGTTATAGACAACCCTCTGAAAATACAAACTGTGACCTGCTCTTCCAAAGTACACAAAGGTAGAAGAAAAGAGAAAGCCTCTTTGTGAGGACCCTGCACATTAGAATTAGAGATGACACGAGGTTTCTGTTGGAATTATGGGATTTAATTCAAGTAATTGAGCACGATGGTCAGCTATCATTACAAATAAACATCAGTAAGACTCTAGAAAACAACTGCATTTGCAAGAAAAACAGTTTGGCTCATGGGAAAAAACTATTTACTTATGAAAAAATGAATGAGATTTCCAATATCTTTCACTCCATAAAGAAGTTGCTGTGCACGTGTCATTCAGACAAAATTCTAGAAGAAAGCATTTCAAAGTATTTGAGGTTGCTGAGTTGCAACATAGGAAATTATCACATCATTTACAAATCATCTAGTTAAAAGCAAAGTAGTTAGAGACATCTTAAAACACTCACTGTCAACACAAGTGTTAAACCTAAATGTAAATAAACATAAATGTCACAAGAGTTTACAAAGATATAAATGGGAATTTATTTCCATGAAAACACTGCTTTTGACATTTTTTTTTTAGACAGTATTGTTTAAAGTAAAAAAAAAAAAAAAAAGAGAAATCATCCAATTATTTTCTCATGTTGGGCAGAAGTAGAACAGGGCAAGGACTCAAACATACATAACTATTTTAGCAGGTGAGGAACTGCAGCTGTGTAGATGTTTTAAAAGTCTGTTATGACAAAAAGACATGAAAGAACAACTCCTATATTCCCACACATTTCAAACGTCACATAAAAAAATCAAATACTTGAGGTTACCACATACAGTTCCAGTACTTAGGCTTTACATTTGTTTTCCATATTCAAAGCAAGAAGTACAATATGGAGAAGAAACTATGAATCACTGTTCAGAAGCCTATATCTCAGAATGATGATTTAAATATCAATTCCAAGGGTTTGTTGTTCTGACATGAGTTTTGATTTTTGCATTAAAAACATTAAGTCAGTGAGCTAGGTCACTATTTTCTTGACGATTTTGGAGCTTTTTAACTAGGTGAACATACCTCTGCAGATGCATTCAGATTATTCTACAACTTCATTATCCTCATAATTCGATCAATTTTGCTTTTCATAATCAACACAACATCATTTTATTTTGCCTTGAATACTTTATTAGTTTACTTTCAGTGATACTAACTTCACTTTTGCTGCTTTTGTGATTTTCAATAGAGATCTTGCTACTGCTTGGAGTCATACTTTTTCAGCAGTATAGATACTTCAGGGTCCTGGTAGATATCAACAAGTCAATCCAAACCCTGACCTCTCCACCCTTATTAACCTTTGGCTTTCAAATAAAAGAATCCACTAAGAATTTTAACCATTGAGAAGATGTCCACACTTAGAGTGGGAGAACTTATGAACATGCCTTTCTAGTCAACAGCTACCTGCTGCATGATATACTACCTGTATACACGTGACAAGAAAAAATTGTCCTTTAAATACAGATTTGTTTTTGGATCTTGTGATCTCTGAACTTCCTTCATGTTTTATACTGGTGTTTAAGTAACTGAAAGTTAAACAAATATGCAGGAAAAGTATCATATGAGAAGTGACATATAAATTCAGATGTCATGAGAATACTACACTATGATGGATTTTATTAAATGTGATTCTATTCCCTGTAAGGAATCTTTGAGAAGGATGTACCTCCACACAGAGACATACCCCCCTCTCTCTTCTATATACTTCAAGTAACCTTGTTCCTCTGATTTCAGCAACGGGAAGTTTGTGTAAAGCCATTACTCCATATGATGCAAGTCTAACAAGTGTTCTTTAGGTCACACCCTGCACAGCAAGCATTACAACTTGAACTCGCATGTTGTTCTGCAGTAAAGTACCAATCTTTTTTCCTTTTCCCCTGCCACAGCTCACATGCCAAATTCTGGCTTAATAATTGCTGTATCTGGATTGTTAATTCCTATTTGATTCATTTCTGATCTCAACTCTACTGCTGGCTTTCCTACAGTAGCTCCAACATTCTTGTAATTAACACAGCAGAAATCTGCCTGGGATTTGGAATCTACAATCTCTGAAGAACACTCACACAACATTTATATACCTTTCCTATTTTTTGTGAATGTAACAAAGGAGCACCTTGAAGGATTCTCTAGCTTGTCAACAATTGCAGAATGACTGCTAGAGAACCTCAGGAAGGCCTCAACACCTTGTTAAAAACCACCAATTTGCTGCTTTGAAAACAACTAGCTTTCTCCATAAAGGTTTACAGCTTTATCCTTTTGCATACTACATGAAGTGGCAATGAGTCTATGCTATCACAATACCCAATGTATAATTTGTGAAAGAGATTTCCTACCTCAGCTGGTTATGAATCAAGTCTCAAAGATTCTAATAGATCTGACCCAAAGTATGTTCTTTTACCACTTTATTCACTGCTAACAAATTATTTACCCAGGAAGATGAGAAAAACACTTCATTTCCATTCTCCAGTCTTCCCATTCTTGAGAAGGGTTGTCAGGCTAAGAAATAACTATGGACAGCCCCCTGTTAAAATGCTAGCAGTGATAATACACATTAATTTTCACCACTGTCTCATGAGTGTCTCCATGCTGAGCAGTGAATCATAGTTTACATATTGATGAGAACAGCATAAAGATACTTCCCTGTAGTTTCACACAGGCTGTATACAAGAATAGGACTGCAGGGTTCCCAAACTCTCACCTGAAGTTTCTGTACAAAAAGCAACACATTTATAACCCCCTACTGCTACAAAGAAGCAGAAAATAATCTGTTCCCCATGCCCATCCTGAACAGGACTAGTAATGGGTTTAAATTACAATGAGAAAGCTTCAGCTTCAACATGAACAAAAACCCTTCTATTAGTAAAGACCAGAAGAGATTGCCCGGGGAGATGGCAGAAGCTCTATCATTTCTAATCTCTACTAGCAGCTTAGAGAAACATCTGTCCTAAATCTTGAGCTTTGAACTGTCCAATACATTAAGCATGGCAAGGTTCCAAATAAGCTCTCGAAGTGGATGAGCTGTCCTACAATTTACATATGCACTGCATTTCAAGCCATATTAAGAACTACTCAGCAGAAGGTACAATATTAAAATCTGCATTTTATTTTAATCTCATTCCTAAAGGATCCAAAAGGCCTAAGAGATACAGTAACAGCATCATGAGTTTGATTATTAACAAACTAAGATCTATTTAACTTCCAGAATTCTACCTATGAGTTCAGTACCTATGAATCGTACCTACAAACTCCATACTGTTAAGTGTATTTTGCTATCAGTTTAAGGAACCTGAGTTTAACCTATGACAGTACCATAAATGTGACCATTATACTGAACTTTCAATAAGTGCTTTAGATGAAACAAGATGAATTCACTGTTTAAGTTAATGTTGAGAATTTGACTAAGAAATGTACTTTTATATAAGCAAGAAAGCAAAAGAAAACTTTAAAGGAAGATTTAAAAACCTAATGACTTGAACATTTAGATGCTATTGTTTCTCTCCATAGCCTATGGCAATAGCATAAATCAGTAGCTACCTAACTGAAATAGAACACGACCTCTCCCAGTTGATTTCCATTTCACATCCCAATCACCCCACTGAATCTCAGCATGAAAGTTTTTTTAGTCAGATATTTAGCAATTTACTTATAACTATTAGCTAGATGACAGTTATGGAGCACAGTGACAAACTCAAACCAAAATTCAATATTATAATTACAAGTGGAATTCTGAAGAGCACAAAGTAAATGCTTGTGTTCAGGTGGTGCAAGACTTGCTAACTGTAGGATGTTGTGTTGTTCCATTTGATCACTTCATTTTCCTCCAGATTGGTTTAGTTTGAGGAGAAAAAAAGACACTACATACAGGGACATCTGGTAGCATCATCATGCACTGGGTACCAGAGAAGTAATGGATTGGGGTGTAACTTACTAAGATGGCTTTCTTTCAAGAGATTTTTCATTCACCTATCTACTGACAACAGAAACAAACCCAAGGATAAAACCCAAGTGTGAGGTTCTGAACACATCCCTTTTTTTGTCACCTTGACTGAGATTACTGTTGCATTACCCTGAAACAGCAGTTCTTTAATTAGGCTTTGACAAAAAGGATGTATATAAGTTAATGTTATCAAAACTCCATACCAGCTCATTACAGAAATACACCAGTGTGCATATGCATATGCATGCATTACCAGCTGAACATGACTGAAAGGCCTGGAATTTAAGCTGCTTCAGTATTATCACTGTTACTTTCAAAGAAAAACAAAAGGAAATTGATAAAGATAGTAGTATTCTTCAGCAAATGCTTCTCTTCAATTAATCTATAATACACAAAATCATACAAAACTGCAGTTAACAGAGCACAATGATCTAGACAAAGTACCATCTTTTCTATGCAATTAAGAACTGCTGCATGCACTGACAAAAAAAATCAAGTTTACATATACTCTTGGAAGTATAGTCCTCCTCACATGAACTTTCCCTTTAGGAATTAGGAAGCTAATAGGACTGGTCAAAATACACCAACACATCTATCCAAATCAATCCATCACATCTGAGTTCCTAGACAAATAGGGCAACATTCTCAATCCTTCTGTTGAAATTGTGTTTTGTCATCAATTTCAAATTGAAAACAAATGCCATTCAGTCATCACTGCAGATTCCAATAGCTCACATAAATTGCAACCTACCACTGCATCATATCCTTTTAGGAAAGCTGTCAACATTCTTAGCATGTAAAACTATATGTTGTAAAATTATTTCCATGTTACTTGTTACACAATATTTGACATGTCCTCCTTCATAAAATGGTCTTTTTCCACAGCTCTGTTCTAGATGCAGCTCTCATTTGGCATTTAAGCACAGTTTCAGGTGAATTAAAAAGGACAGATATGGCAGCCCTAAAGTAATATATGAAAGTCTTATTGTATTAGTCATTTTTCCTGTCATTTTGTATTAATGTCATATTAGTCTAATGCAATACTAACATGATACTGAAATGTTAGCATATTACAGATTACTCAGTGTGTCAGGTTTGAGTCTGATCACATTACTTTGGTGTGTGTATTTCAGTGATGAAACCCTTCCCTCCCACCCCCTGAAACTCTGTGGGACTAACAGAAAACATAAGGCACAGGCTTGCAGCAGCTTAAGACTTGCATGATAGATATTAACATCTCTTTTGCCAAAAGCAAGGACTCAAGAGCAGGAGAAACGACAATATTGGTGCAGTTTAGATATTTGTTTGTACAAAACAGATATTTCTTCTCACTTTAAAAGGATTTAAAGTCTCTCTGTACAAGCTGAAAAATTACCAGCAAAGTCGCATTTGGAAGTATTCTCATGATACAGAAAACCCAATAAAGAAAAACAAAAGCATTGCATAGATGTTAGATAGAGTCTTATTTACATTTAGACAGGAACTACTAGTTTTGCTAATAAATAAAAACTGCAGTTTTCTCTGAATATATTTTTATTCTAGTGACCTAGCATCTAGCATGAAGTCAACCATATAATAGAGTCCTACAGAGGTGTAACTGGCTGTTCCTGGTCATGCCCTAGAAAACCCCAACTACAAAAACAAAAATACCAAACAATATTGGCCTGGCTAGTGATCATTCTGAATAACAGCAAACAAAAGAACAACAAAGTTCAATCAGTTCATGTCATCATTTTCTTTCGTGAAAAGTATTAAAACTCTGTTCCTGGAAATGGTATTTGAATGACTGAAGTCACAGGTGAAGGGATGTTTGCAAGACTGGATGATGATAAACACTATGTATGTCACTTCCCCTTCTGATAAATTTTAAGCTACATTTCTGCTTCAGAGCTTCCAGTCTTTCCCCATCGTATTTAAATAACTGAAATATTTTAAATATATGAACATTAAAAGAACTTTAAACAAAAGACATTTAGATAAGGGCATATTGGTAACAAATGCAGAATCCAAGAAAGTAGATTTGCATCTTAAAGGCCTTAGTTAGACTTGATAATATTTACTGCTTTAAAATACCATATTATTCCAGAACTATGGTTATGTATGGAAGCTTCCAAAAAAATATCTTTTCTGCACTCAACTACATGTTGTGGTAAAAACTTTTCCATATATAAAAAGTTTAACTCATATCTCAACTCAGTTCAATTTAAAATGATAAAGAAATTACTCTGAGCATATTAGAGATGAACAGACAGTGGTTATTGTTTTAAAATATATATCTCCTCATATGTACAAACCTGCTGGTATATGAGGGTTGCTCTGAAAGTAATGCTTCCTATTGTATTATGCCAGCCCATGAGATGAGAGAGATGGTGGTAGGATGACAGTAGAGGTTGAATCTTCCCACCCTTTACATTTTGTTGCCATGTGACAGATGGCAGCAGAGGGGCAGTCTGATGGAATGGTTTCTAACAAGGGAGCGTGGATGAAGCAAAGGTGTGCTGCTGAATTCCTCAATGTGGAAAAATAGCACCCACTGACATTCATCAACACTTCCTGAACATTTGCAGAGACCAAAAAGTGTCTGTGAGCACAGTGAGGCAGTGGGTGGTACATTTCAGCTGTAACTACTGGTCACTTCTGCTGGCGCAGATTGTTACAAGCACAGCATGCAGCCCCTTTTTCTTTGCTGTCAAAAATGCACAGTGCTAATGGTGGAGATTATACCGAAAAATAGTGTTTTCTAGCTGAGAATTTGCTGTTTCTATGGAAATAAATAGGAGGCATTACTTGTATGTGCAAACTACATACAAGCAAGAATTAACACCTTATTTACGCATACAGTTTCCTAGCTATCCCAGACATAGATGGGATATTGTTCATAAATACAGCAGATGAGGAGTGTAATGCTATATTGCACAGCAGCAACAGTGGAATAACAAAGTAATGGGTGCAGCAAGTGAAAATATGATCAGTGCAGCAACTGTGGACACTAAGGAAAAAAGCTGCTTACCTTTGAAAGCCTTCAGGTAGGCAGGGATCTCAAGTAAGATCCCCTCACCTCCACTGCCAACCCTTAAATGAGGCCTGGGACTGGTCTTTCCATCTTAGGTACACTGCACACACCTGAGCTCCCCTGGCTTGGCCCTGCTTTCCCACCAGGTGCTCAGTCACTACTTCAAGCCCTGACTTTGCACTCCTGCTACAGAGGAGACATAACAGAACTATGCTATTTGGGCTTTAGAACTAAGTGATTTTAGCCTCAATTTTCTGCAAGGAGTAGAAAAGGAAGTTTTAGTTTCAGTCTATAGCTTTAAGTCAAAACTCAAAATATTCATTTTTATATACTCAAACACCACAGGAAGCTAGACTACCAGTTTAATGTTGTTTCAATAAATTGAAAGAATTCTAAGCATATGATTTGATAAGCAGAGTTTCATTGAATTTGGATAAATATTTAAAGCTTTTCAGGGTCCCATGTAAAATCCAATAACTACATATTTGATCAAACTGCCATCTGCTGGGTATTCTTGGGATTTAAGTGGCATAGCTGAACACACATGCACACAGTTCTGTGTCTTAAAATATTCCAACAAGAGCCATGAAAAAATATTTCCATTTTCGCCACGTGTTTTTTGCAGCTGGGCTGGCAATAAGCAACTGCACTCATTCCAGCAGCAGTAGTTTCAGCACCAGGGCATCTTGCAGACATCCTGCTCACCCTGTATCACCTGCTCATCATCTCACAGCAGCACTCACTCAGCTTCACCAGCACCTATGCAGCAATTAAACAGAAGGGGATGTGCAATAAAATTCACATTGCCTGAAGCAAACATGTCTGATAACATGAGAATTTAGTAAATATGCTGACTGCCAGGTCAGAAGGACACAAGGAAAAAAGTGAAACAAATGCAGTGACAAGAGAAGCAAGAAACATTAATAAAGGAGTAACAGATTTGAACTATCTGCATAGAAAAAGCCATCTGTAACATGGGAGCAAGTTTCTGATAACTATTTTTTAGGACTTCAGGGAAATATTTCTCCTTGAATGCAACCAAGTTCACAGCCATCAAGAAAGAAAGCTATGCTGACAGTGTGCTAGGAAAGTCTACCAACCAGGGTCAAGCAAGTGCAAACAGAGCACTCCCAGAAAACTGAAACAAGAACTAGCAATGGTATGCTCAACTTTCAAGTGAGGTTTGAAATTAGTTAAGTTGGTCTTGAAAGCAGAAGAAAAAAAAAGTGAAAACTTGAAGCTTCCAAAAAAAAACAATAGCAGCAAAGCAAGCACATAGTACAGAATTAATATCTACTGTATTAAACTTCCAGCACCTCCTGTAAGGAGACAGCAAAGTAAAACTACTGAATACAGAGTCATCATCAATTGAGCTGATGTGACAGGCTGCTCCAGAGGGGCTCACTGAGAGGTTTCTTGCAACTTCTCCAAAGCATTTCATTCTAGGCACTGAGGCTTATCTGTTTTGCGACTCCATTATTTGGCCTGTTGTTTCTTTCCTTGAGTCTGATTACATTTTAAGTGTCCTAAACCACCTTTCTGAACACCTGTTTCCAGCACACTCTGAGTGTGCTGTACAACTCCAGGTACCACAGCTCCTACAAAAAAAATGCCTCAGGAGCATTGGGAGAAGATAGCGCACAGCAACACAAGAATAGGAGCTGTTTGGGGATTTGGTTTTAGAAGCACTAGTTGGAAAAAAAAAAACCACCCAGTGTTTCAGTGCACTCCACATATTCTAATGTTCCACTCAAAGCAGGACTGCTAGATTAGGAGACTCCATCTAGCTGACAGATCAGAGGATAAGGAGATATATATGCATCTAAACATGCAAAAATCTTCATGGAAAAATGTGCAGCAAGCTATGGTAACTAATGCCTGGGGATCTTCCTAAGGCAGGGCATCTGATGAGATGTACAACAGACCAACAGAAGTACCTCTGACAGACTATACCAAAAAATAGTCTGCAAGATTTTTTAAGAATACTCTGCAAATAAACATCTTTCAGTCTTCTGTATGGTTACTATTTGGGTCTGCATGAATTATTAGTAAGACATGCAAGTTTCCCAACTTGAATGCTTCTGGTAAACAAGTATTACTTGTACAATCCAGGGATATCAGGGTAGAGCAGCAGAGCCCAAGCTTCAGGTTTGGGTTCTCATAATGTAACTTTCCACACAAAAAAAGTCAGAAGGGGTAAGATAAGGCTGCACAAACAAATTCAGACAGGTGTTGTCGTTTCTCTTTTGGTCACAGGCAGAATTTGAGGAAACTTGAGGAATGCTGCAAAAAACTTGGGTTCCAGCAGATGGCCTGTGCTTCCAAAACAGAGAGATGTTGCCCTTCCTTAGCAAGGCTTGGAAGTTATGCTACTTTAACAACATTTGGAGCATGTCAGGCACAAACCCAAGTGAAGTTATTTGCTTATTTAAGCAAAAACTTGTGTAATTAGATTTCCTGTGAAGGAAATGATATACGAAAATACATTCTAGCTTACCACCCTCACATACTTGTATAACTGTTTTCCTAAGAAGATGCATACAATATTCAGTAAAAACACTCATCAGCACAAGTGAGGGTAAGAATAGTCATCACATTACTACAACACAAAAACCAGGTGTAAACTGAACCAAAACAATTCAGGAGGATTCAGAAAATGCAATCAGGCTCTGGCTTTGTGCAATTAAGGTTAAAATCCTTACTACTCAGGGAGAAAACTGATGACATGACCAGTAAAAGACAGCCAGCCTGTTGTGAAAATAGAATATAATAGACACATGACATCAGGTAGGTGAATAGGGTTTGCTTATTAACTACAGCTTCTCCCTAAAACCTTAAATTCACCTGGATGAGATGCACAGCAGCTATCACAGAATCATAGGGGTTGAAAGGGACCTCCAGAGATCGAGTCCAACCCCAGCCCCATCTGACTTTGAATGCCCAGGCAAAGCACTGACCAGAACCTCTTAAAAGTTTCCTGCACACTTACAAGCAGCAAGCTCTGACTCCTACCAAGTATCCTGAGAAGAGCAGCACCACTAGCCAAACCATCCTGCACAGATTTCTAAGATAAGGGCCATAGGCAAGGAAAAGGTAAAGAGCAAGTAGGAAGTATTTTATTTTTCTGTTAAAATTCTCCATATTAGGAAATGATGGGCAAAATGGAATGGTTGCTATGGAGACCACAAGTTTCTCATTAGTGAACACACAAATTAGCTGGAAGCACTAGAGAGGACAGATGCTAAATACGTTCTTTCAGAACTCATTCATATTACTTCTCATATTTTTCTTCCTCGTCTTCCTTCCTGACTTACACATGCAAATCTCTTCAACAGGTACCAAGGGTATTACTCAGGTCTAACACAGAGCATGAAGGGCTTTTTGATTTAGTTTGGAGGGCTTTGTTTTTTTAATATGAAATACATATAAAAACCACATACTAAAAAAGAAATCTCGGTTTATTAAACACTACAAGGGAGCTGCAACTTTTAAGCACAAAGCTAATCAGCTTATTTAAAATTTAGGTAAGAGTCAGCATACTGTAAACTACACAGGTAAAATAACACATTGTTCTCTCTATTAATCTTGCATGTGTTCATGAACTGGAGGTAATCCCAAAATATTGCTGGGTGTTACTGACTGGTACAAATCAATGACGTCACAGAAAACTCAGTCAAAACTTGCACTGCAGAACCATTATGAGCTCCAGTATGAAAGGCCAATAGAAATCCAAGTATGCTAATTTCACGTAACCAAGTAGGGTCTAAACTAATACAACCAACATCAGAATACATATTACCCAAAACTGAACCAAAGGGCAATGAGACAGTGCAACAGAAACATCGTCTTCACCCTCAGTAAAACCCACTGATTTGATTTTGATTCATTTCTTTTCAAATATACAGAAAGCTTAACAATCAATACAGGTTGCTAAACAAAGGGACCATGCTGTAACCTGCGATTTCCTATTGCCTTTATGAAATAGTATGAAAAGATTTTGACAAGAAACAAGGAAATAAAAGATTATGTAGTGCAATGTTCCTTGTGTAAGTCTGTATAATGCAGCGTATATTGAAGATTCAGAAAGTTCCACAGCACATACCTGAAAAAGAGACAGCTCAAGCATTCCTGAGAAGCTTACTCTTTCTGAAGAAAGCAATCACATGTGACTTAATCCCTTAAGTGTTTGATTTTTATTTTTAATTAAAAATAAACAGTTATATTTTGCATAGAGAATTTGCACAGTTATCTGGCAATTTCCGCTGAAATGCTTTTCTTAGGATAAATACTTGGAGAAACAGTTTACCATCTTGTCTTCAGTAGCAAACTAAGGATAGAGATTATGCTACCTCTGTACTCCTGCCTTCAAGTTATAGTTAGAGTTCTACTAAAAAAATCTTTTAAAAAATTACTTGAATAAGAAATTACATTTTAAAGTCCTATTTAGAACATTAATACTAGAACTTAAGAACTTCTCTAACACTTAGCTTAATAAAAAGTCCTACCAATAATTGAATAAACGTTATTTAACAGCATTTAAATAGTGCTCAGAAAGCTACCTCCTAGTTTATTTTCTTCCCACCCCCAGTCATGTTTTACTCTTCCATGCATAGATGTAAATAGGCGAGGCAACAAAACCATTTTATTTAATAAAAGTGAAAATTAAAAACTACTTTTTCTTTTTCCAATAAATTATTCTTAATATCTAGATACTAAATTACAACTCTTTGGTTGGGTAAGTTACAGAGCAGAGAGTCAGTTTCTCTGAATTAATAGTTATTAATAGCTACATTCAAATTTGTTATCCTGAACAGGGATATTTTAGAGAATGTTCTACTGATGTTCATATTAGAAGTAGAGAAAATTTAAACTGAGATAAGCACCATCTTTTACAAAGTGGCTATTCATTTGAACAAGCAAGTTTATCACCTAACAGCATATGGCATTAAGTGTTAATTGTATGTGTAACCAATAAAGGAGGGAAAAATAAGTTAAGAAACCCAATTTGGGCTTTCTAAAGATATGGAATATAGAACTTGAAGTGTAT
Organism: Lagopus leucura; assembly: GCF_019238085.1. Lineage (NCBI taxonomy): Eukaryota > Metazoa > Chordata > Aves > Galliformes > Phasianidae > Lagopus > Lagopus leucura. The sequence continues at coordinate 12,427,580 of NW_024962271.1, forward strand.
TTCAAATATCATTGTTTTATCTTGCATGAGTGACCTCAAAATTTTATCTCATCTGCTTCAATACAAAGGTGATACTTCATACTATGAAACATGGTATAACACTGGACAGATTTTTCCCACATGTCTACTATAACAAGGAACACTATTTAAGTTACTGTGCTTGGAAAAACTAACAAATATAGAGGCAAGGTGAGATTTCAGCTAACTTTGAGTACCTTAAAGAGCATTCCACCATACCACTCTTGAGTGAAACTTTGGAGTCTTTAACTGAAGAAATTTTTCCAACGCAGCTTCTTAATGAGCAGCGCACAGGGATTAAACACACCAAAATCATCCATACGGAAATCTAACACTGCACAGAATATAAAATTACCCCTGGCCTCAATTCTAGGGATGAATTTCTCGCACAAATATTTTTTCTGCTGCTGAATTGAGTAAAAATCCTGCTCCTCAAGCTGCACTAACACTTCGCATGTTCACATTGCTTTACATCTTTGTCAAACTGCTGCATTTCCAAAACATTTCTTTGCATTGTAGCTTTTAGCTACATCTTTGTTTGTTGGGTTTTTTGTTACTATTTTAAAATTTTTCAAGAGCATTATCCATACAAGTGATTCTCTCAGTGCTGTAAAATCAGTATTCTTGTTTTCAGCATTTTTAACTGCTCGATGAAGGTAAAAAATTTTTATTTACTTATCTTGATAATTTGGTTCTTAGTATTTGCTATTACACATATTTACTATTATGTTCACACATCAGATGGAATTGAATGACAAGACTCATTTGTTTTCTTCTGCATTTCTGCCACAGAATCCAATATGACAGTGAACAAGCAATTTCATCTTTTTTAATGCATCTGTCATTTCTACAGTGCGCTCTTAAAAAAAAAAAACAATCTGTAGAGCTAAAAAGGTAAGGATAGTATTTTATTCCTGCTTATCTGGAAGAAGGAAGAACGCAGGCAAAAAACTGTTCAAAGAACCTTGTCTCAATTTCCTCTTTCAACCACGTCTTTCTGGATTAAAATCTTGCCTTTAAGTATTTCAGCTCAACTTTCTGCTGATGTTCTAAAGCAAAATAACTAAAGCAGAATTTATGAAAAAGGACAACTGGTAGCTTGGATGAGAAACAAGTAGTTGCCCATTTTGGACATGCGAGATCCGTAGGAAATCTGTTCCAGAATGAAAAATTTACTGCTACAGATGTTTAGCCAGCAATCAGCTAACATCATGATGCACAACAATGATGCTGCATTGTAAAATACCACTGTGGTCATGATTTTATGCCTAGTGCTGGAGCATTATAAAAACACAAGGGTTACAGAAACTTTGCTACAATTTTCCCCAATCTCAGTTTAGAAAACCTGTAGAAAAATAGCACTAAAGCTACAGAATTACAGAATAGAAACAGATTGACAGTGGGACAACGTGAATCACAGTATTGTTCATGATGCTACACAAATAGGAAAAAAATCTGTATCCTCAAGATAACAGCTACTAGGGGTCATCCAAAAGTCTGGCCTTAATTATTCAAATGGAAACACTTCAGATCTTTTATTCAAAGATTTTGACTCATTCAATTTTTGCTTTTGGTAAGATTGCTATTGTTAAGTCCATTAAACTGCGGTAATCTCAACACTGAAAATTCACAATTAAAAGGTTAATAATGGCCATATACATTTACTCAAATGTAACATTCTTTCCATAATAACAAAAGGCAGAATGACAACCAGAAATGAGAACTATTCCTCACCTCAACAATAAATGTATTTAAAGAGTACAAAGACAGCAAAATTTTGAATTAAATAACTTCTGAATTTAAATTAGTATTAGGTAATAATTAAATTCTTAATAGACTTATTAGGCTTATTTCTGGTTTTGATGTCATTTTTCCTTCCAATTAACTCAGCTGTTAAGATTAATTTCATATAACTAGCAAAAGCAAAGATCAGAGCCAAGATTCACACCACATCATCCAGCATTGAAAGTGATGACTTCCACAGCACGAATAAAGATTTGCTGTCCATTCGTATCCATACAACAGTAACTAACAGTCCTATAAAATAATGTTTCCTAGACTAAGCGGAATCTAATACAAAGCCACTTAGAGTGGCCTAATGGTTTCTTTCACATCCTGCTTGCAAGGTATAGATAGACGGACACCTTAACTAGTTGAAAAAAAGAAAATCAGCAAAACATTCATACTACAACATTGCATTAGCATTGGTCTGTGATGAAACTCTAAAAGTATTCCAACTCCCACCTTCTTGTTACTTGATACTAGAATGGGATCTACAAAGAGAACCAACCTAAGGCAAGATTTAAAAAAAAAAAAATACCTTACTTCTGGGGGGAAAAAGAATGATAATTAATTATGGGTCTCTGGAAGTAATACATCCTTTAAAAACACATTCCTACTGCCACATCAACTGTCAGAGGAGTGAGAGGGAGTAAAAACAATATCTGAAACCAACAAAATTCAAAGACGGAAAGAAAGCAATTCTTTCACCTGCTGCTTATGAACTTGAATATAACTTGAAATCAGCTGTGAAATACATGAAATCTATTGACATGTCATTTCAATAAACCAAACGCTCCTTTTCAGTAGAACAAAACATTTTAACAACACTGCTAATATGTATATTTCAGATAAAATTCACTGCTAGGGACAGACTGCCTGTTATGCACTCACTCTGCCTCTCAGCCCTTAATACAAATGCAACTTTGTCTGAGACAGCTGTGAATAGCAGTATATCACCAGAGAAGTTTTTTCTTCCAAAGCAAGCCACTTAACAACTGAACCACAATACTCAGGATGAAACATGTCAATAACCATTTTGTTTTACAAAAGCCTGATGCTGTGAAGTTCTGAGCACTTCCAACTTAAACTCATAAGAAAGATCAATGCCAAAATGTTCAGTTGAAGGTTTAAGTGTGGGTTAGCCCAACTGTTTAACAGTGGTTGTTTTACCAACTTGGTAGCTGAACAGAGAGATTCAAGCACTTTTGTCCTACATACACAAAAAAATTTGAAGTCTGAAGATGCTGCCTTCTCACATTTAGTGCCTTATGACCAACAGCTGTCTGTACTACACAGAGCAGTTCAGTAAGTTCATATCCTGTTTTCACAAGAATTTGAAGTACAATGTGTTCACTAACATTTCATTTGAAATGGCAACAGCACACTGATTGTCTTGAAGTGTAAAAGCATTACATTAACACCTTCAAAGACAGGGACAAATAAAATTCTATTGTAGATCTTCAGAATTTAAACATTTTCCATTCCAGATTTGAGACATCAGAAAGATAAAGGCCATGAGGTAAAAGGAAATATATATTGATATTCAAATCTACCCTAATGTTCAAGTAGACTTTGCATCCGTCAGCTTGATATCAATGCAGTTCTCTTACTAGCATTTAAAATCAATTTGGAGTTGCATGAACATAAATATTTTTGAAATACCAAGTCACACAAATTTTATTGCGTATCTGAATATTCTAGGAAACTCGTGCTTACTGTTTCTAACACAAGTTGAGGTTGTTTTTTGTTTGGTCTTTATGGGTTTATTGTTTTGTTGTTGTTATTTAAAGGGAAACAGCAACAACAAAAAATAAACATTTGTTCCTTGTGCTTAATTGAACAAACAGAACCCAGAATAACAGCCTAGCCTAAGTGCTATAACCCACCTACAAGCAATGTGACCAAGATTGTTCAGACTCAAAAGTCACGCACATGATAACCTGATTAAAAAAAATGGGATTTTCTTTTACAAAAGTAAAAACGTCTAGTCAGCAGGAACAGTAGTGGCACAATAACAGATTTCATATAGCTCATGTTCCCATATTATCATCAGGACTCCTTTGTGGTTGGGTAACACAGTCACGTTCCTTGAGAAGTCTGATCAGATGTTATTGGAGAGGAAGGAGCAGTTTCACATTCCTTATGTTCAAATACATTGCAAATCCAACACCTACCAGCAAAATCAATACAACAAACCTTGTTTAGGATCCCTGTCATATCCTAGTGTCAAATATAACAGCAGACAGCTGATTGGTTTCTTTGTTGCTGTAGATACAGATATTGCTACACAATCAGAGAATAAAAGTTGCCAACAAGGAATAAACTGACAAAATAAGTAGCAAGATTTACCAGTTCTTCTTTTCAAGCAGGGCATAAATAGTGTATTTGGGTTATATTTTAGAACAAACTTACATGCATATGCAAATATGTGCACAGGTACCAAAAAACACTGGGTTAGCTCAATTTCTTTACATCATAGTGGCACAAACAGCAATTTTGTTGAACCATAGCATTCAGATAACTATCACATTTTTTTACTAGAGTTTGCATGAAATCAAAAGTAACACAAGATTTGTACATTATAATTCATACTTATTCCTTACATTTTTAAGCTACAGCAGTGCTTATGATTTCCACACATATAGTCTTTAAGAGCAAAAAATAAAGAGCATTTTAAATATAAAAAAGCCTCCAGTGAGCTATCAATTAACAGAGCTAACTAAACACCTTCAGTTTGTTAAAGCTAAATTGAGTTCTGATCTATTCTGCTTTAAAGAAAAAAAAATGTTGGTCTGATCTTGTCAGAAACATTAATGGAGCTACCAGGAGAGTAACCTGCAACTTTCCACCTGCTTAAAAGCACTATTAGCAGACAACCTCAGAACTGTAAGTTTACAATACCTCCTTCCTAATTACTAATTAGATCTTTTACATAGGAACAGCATACATCTGCAATATCAAAACCACTGAAAATGGAAAAAAGCAAGGAAACAACACTTTTCAGCATTTTGTTTTAGCTCAGAGGAACATAATCAGTTACTCCACACAGGCTTTGTAGAAAGGGAAAACAAAACATTTACGAACAACAGAAGCATAGAGAAAATAAAGATTAAAAGAATAAAGTTCTGATGCTTCCTTCCACCCTCCAGTGTAGCTCCCTAACTAATTCTTCCATAACACAAAGTATGAACTAGTCAGTTGCCTCTTCAGCTGCTTGAGAGCTCAGCATAAAGATATAGACGGTGAGAACAAACTTTCATGTAAAATGAGAGCTGAAAGAATATCAGAAACTGAGAAAGTAGACAAAAAGAAGAGGACAAAGAAGAACATCAGTTGTATATAGGAGATATATCAAATAGGTAAACAACTTCTATCTTAAGAGAAGTCCACGTTGACTATCCACAACACTACAATGTGATGGAAAGTACAGCAATGATAGCAGAGCAGCAAAGACTTCAGCAGCAGCAAATGAGAACAAGTCCAAATGCAGCAGCCACAAACAAAAATGAAGGGAAAAAAAGCTACTTAACTCCGGAAGGTCTCAGGTAAGCAGGGATCTCCATTGAGATCTCTTTGCCTCCACTGCCAACCCTTAAATGAGGTCTGGGCAGGGGCTCCACCCCTTCCAGTACTCAGGTCCACTGCATGCACCTGAGCTCCCCTGGGTCAGCCTTCCCACCTCGTGCTCAATCACTTGTTCAAGCCATAAGGCATCATTTCTACTACATTATCACAACTTGACATTGTCATCTTTCTAAGGTTCTGTCCAAACTAGTCATTCAACATAGTCAGCTCTCACCTGCTGAGTAGTAAATCTTGCCTTTCTTCTTCCCTGAAGTCTTCTTAACTCAGTACTTATTATCAGTCCACCTGAAATATCAAGAGAACACACAGCTCAAGTATTGACAAAAAACTTCAAGTGTGCTTATTTATATCTTATTCCCTTTTATGAAAATCAACAGGTCCCAGAGATCTGTTAACTCTTGTTAGTGCAGTTAAACACAACCTTAGCTAGTGCAAATACTTTTGTCATCACTATTCCATACCTGAAATCTAACCTTATACCATTTTTCTATTTCAATCAAGGTGGACTAAAAAACAGCTGCAGCTGGCGATTCACAGAATTTAGACTTCATTTCTGCCATCAGTTTCACACTCCTTCTCAAAGTCTGATTGATAACAGCGGCAAATGTCATAGGAAATAATTTGCCTAACTTAACTATCAATCACAAGAGATTTTTAGCTATCACTTAAAAAATGCACTGACATTTTAACCAGTTTGTCCAGACTAGAAAAATATTGGAGTTACAACAAATAACCAGTTGGCTGCAACGTTCACTAGGATCTGATTCTTCAGTACCTTTTATACCTGATCTGACTCTGAAACACTTCACATACTCATCACTTAATTCAAAGCTAAGAAGAATATGCAGAAAGGGGTTTCTCCAGGATTTGTTTTTTTTTTTTTAAAAAAAAAAAGTTAGAAACAAGAAAGTAGTTATTCCATAACATAGATATATCTTCTCTGCTTAGCTTCTCTTCATAGAATTGCTTAACAGACCCATACCATGGTACAGTGCACAGAATAACATGATGACCTCAACACGCACCACAACAAAAACTCTGCCAGCATATCTGAAAAAGCACTTTGAGGGAAGATTCTGACCTGAAATCAGCAGGAAGGATCAGAATAGAATAGGACAGGAGGAAGATATTTATTAGCCCTTCAAGTATTCTGGAAGCTACATGTTCACAGCTTTAATCTATATACAACTAATTAGATCAAAGGTGTTTCTGACAATGCTGATGAAAGAGGCACCAGGTGGCTGACTAGCTCACAGCTTGTTACAGAATAAACACTGAACTAGATGCATGTTGCACTGATCCTTTCACTGATGCAGTGGCCTGTTAATACAGCTGCCCGCACTACCTATCAGGGTAGCTGCCCAGCATTTCATGTTGCTCAACATTTGAATATGGGTAAATACTTCTACTCCCCCTCTCACCAAGAATAAACTTAAAATACTCCTAGAGAGAGAAAAGGGAGATAGTGCTGCAGTTTCTGCAGAATGAGGAGCACATTCAGAAGCTCCTTTGTTTATACAGGTGATGTGCATGTATACACATCAGAAACACCCAAAACAGAAAACTTGGTTTTGCCTAATTGCCAGGCATTTAGTGTGCTGATGGTGTTAACACACTTACATGCCATCAAAAGTTTCTCCTCATTATGTACTTAATTCTGTGGGTGACAGCTGTGGAATTATTGGAACACCACTACCTATGAATTACAAGTTCAGTAGCATAGCAAAAAGTGACAACCCCTTTACTTTTCTAAAACAAAAAAGCTAGCCATGAATTCTGGAATCAAGGCAAATGCAAAGATCACATTCACTGCTGCCTCATTTACAATATTTAGCAGACAATAACTGTCTTCCCTTCCTCCCCCTTTTGCCAAATTTCACAGTTACACAACTATATATACTCAAATGTTCAGAATCCAATAAAGATACTAGTATTTAATACCAATACTTCCTAAAAAGACAATGAAGATGTCACATTATTAACTAGAAGACTAATTACCTTGCACAGGATATTCCACTCAGCTTTCTTTCACAGTTGTGGACTAATTTGTAATATTTAACCGTAAATTAAAGGCATTGAGCTATTATGGGACTGCCAGCCAACCTGGCCATATGACATTGTCATATTAGCATTAAAAACAAAAACGGAAGAAACAGGCAGGCATATTCTATGCGAGACTCAGTCAGCTACAGGACACTTTAATGTAAAAAGTTCAAATACAAAAAAAACAGATCAAATGTAGTACAGTGATAATGAAGCCTTAGTTTTCAGTGAAGAGGATGACAAATCTTTTGCAGAAGATTTAGTTCTCCCTAATGATGAATACTTAGCAGAGCTAAGCAGGATGGGTAAATTAAAATCAATAACTGGATTTGCTATAGCATTTTAAAATAAAGGAACTAGGAAAAGTTACCTGGGATAATAGAATATTAAGCAGGTGTCTGCAGATGATCTGTCTAAAAAGTACTCTTACTCTATCCTACCCGCAGGAGTAGGCTTCTAACAACCGCTTGGTTCTCCTGCAACAGTTAGTGTCTTATGGCTCACTAAGTTAGATAGATGGATAATTGAAAATCATGGGGACAAGCTCGCTAATGATTAAAACAGACACTGAACCAGCTTTCAATGCATTTGTCTTCCCTACAGTTCAATTCTACCTGATTTAAATCTGCAGTTGCATGTTTGTGGCTTATCATATATCAAAGAGCAATTTGCCTTTTTTCAATTTCTACATTCTTCATACATGAGAAACATAACTAATGCCAGTATACACTGCTTGACAGATACCAGGTATCTGCTCCAATAATGGACAGTAAAACCAATGTTTCAGCAGTACATCACATTTCTCAAAGATGAGAGCACTCTGGAGAAGCAAACAGGTAGTCATACTGACACGCAGTCCTATAAATTCTGAAGTCTCAAGTGCATCATCCATAAAAACAGTCCAACCTTAACACAGTAAAGGTGCTGATACGATGGCAAGTCTTCTATGGAATTTTTTTTTTTGTAACTGAAAGTGCTGATGAGTTTCTTCTAGACAAAATTGAAAACCATGAGGTTTAAGTGTCATCAGGATGCTTCTTCATCTGGGAATAACGTACGAACCTGGGCAACAACAGCAATGTTATCATAGTGGGCTTTCCAAATCAATCACATGAAAGTAATGTGAAGAGAAAAGGTTTCGGAAGTTGATACTGACCTAACTTCACCTTAGGTTCCCTTTTGATTATATAGTATGATAATCACCACGAAAATGTTTACAAGTACAATGATTCTAATTGCACCAGGGAAGGTGTACTTCAGAAATACTGTTACTGTAAGAACAATGTAGGTTCATCACCCAAACATTAAATCAGAAGTGAAGAAAAAATAGATTTCTAAATATTAGCTTTAATTTATGGAAGATAACTTCCAAAATTAAAGGCTTACAATGGTTCTAGATTTTCTAAGGGAATAAAAATATTGGTACCTCAGAATAGATTGCTATCCCAAAATAAAAGAAACTGAAAGTGACCCCAACCCTACATACACTCTGTGTCTAGCATCCCAGATGCACTATAAAACATAAAACAAAACTCATGATCAAGAACTGTACTGTAAATTTCACTGTAAATTTCAACCTCATCTGATTTCTAATAGCTTCTACTTGTGCAGTCAATTCAATTTTAAAGTTCACATGATCTGCTCTTTACCTGGTTTTGTGTGTGTGCAGAAAGGGGATCTTACCACTCTCCAAACCAATTTGAAGCACTTACATTCTGATTCATGCCCAAACACAGAAAGATAACTGTGTTACAGGGAAACGTAAAAACTAATTGAACGAGATATCTGTAATCAGATCATTTTGTCTTTTTGTACCCTAGAAGTTTTCAGTGGGTAATTGAAACAAGCTCATTATGGCCTTCACTTAATTATTAAGCAGAAAGTTATCTCCTACAGAAGTAGAAAAGACTGTCATTCCCACTCTCCCTTTCCCTTCTCGAAAGTCTGTAACTATTCCAAAATATTGCTAACAAGGCATGTCAAAGGAGATAACCATACTGCCCAAGATGAATGTCAGGATCTGAGTCCACTCATTATTTAGTAGTGCACTTTTTGTATACAAACCTATTATTCCAATCTTTAGAAAAAGCATTTGTGCACTTCCGTACCAGAAGGCCTAAATGCGGAGCCTTCCCAGCTCAAGCAGTAACATCCCTCGTAATGAAGCTTCAACATGACCAAAAGGGTGCTGACTTCAGAAAGTGCCCATTTGAAGTTTCCAAAGCACTGAGATGTTTAAATCCACGTCAGAATTACTCATTTTTATTTTTTTCCTCAGCTGTCCTCATTTAACATAGTAGAAGCCTGCTTTTCCTGGTCTATAAAGACTTCAGTAAAAATCATTTATTCCCAGTTAACAGCAACAGTATTCACATTTGGACCTAAATATTAATTGACTGATAATGAGATGATAAAGCTGCTTCTCTGCAGGTGTACCAATCAATTTCAATGAAACTGAAGTATTTTTCCTTACTGCATCTGAAATTAAAAAGTGATTTATGCTTTCTAATAAAGTGGTTCTTATTGATCTCCTCAAAAAAGTATCTTTCCATTTGCACCTTTTTTAAATTATAAGTTTCCATTTTCACAAAAATGATTTTCCAATATTTTTTACTCCCATTATGATTTGCTATAACACACCTTGATAGAATTTAAAAACCTTCACACAAATTTCTAACTTGTGATAAACTTGAAATTTCCCAGTCAGAATTAATCTGCTTCAAAGAGTGTCAGAATCATTTCAGCATTTCTTAGACTTATCCATTTGCACAAACTGTTTACTGTTGTTATTAGTGCCATTGCAAAGCTAATAAATGAAAGACTTTTGCCAGCCACCACTAACAAACTCCAGCTTGCAACAATTTAAAGTACCATTATCCACTGAAATCTTCTAGCAGATGTTTGAATTAACAGAGCAATTAGATTTCACTTCAAAATTATTGTCTTTCAAGTGATAATAATTAAGGAACAATGAAAATAATGCTGTATTCTGAACACATGTTCAAATATCAGCATCAGCACAGGGACCAGGAAAATTGGGTGCAGATTCTTTGTTCAGTACCAAGAGACTGCGAGAAGAATGAAAATATGGGGTACAGAGTAACATACATACACACAGTGCAGGGCACTCAGAAACAGAACAAAAGCTTGGCCTCAATAACTATTAGCTCTAGAGGACAGACACTCACCAAGCTGCAACCCACAGCATACACAAAAAAGCAGAAATACTTGATTAAAAAGGACAAATATTTTATATCTTAATATTTAGAATATAACATGGTGTTAATTGCAAATAAATTGGCCTGAAACAAGCAGTTGAGTTCTCTTAGCTAACAGGATCATCACCTAATAACCATGCAAATGGCTACTACTGATGCTGGAAGTGACCATGAACACCACTGCCATCTCTCAGAATTTATCAGAGCAGTAAAAAAAAGTATTTAAAGAATCACCCAGTAATCCCCACACTTCAGACACCAGAAGCAGCCTAGATAAACCACGGACTTGAAAGTCACTGCCATCCCAAAAGCAATTTTCCATCAAAATACATAGTTCATAAGACATGACCTGCTTGAGCACAGGGATTTCAGGCAAACAGTGCTCACATTTAACATTTATTTTACCAGAGATGTAAGCCTATCAGGTTGGATCTGATGTCAGTGGTTCAGACAGAAATCATCCATCCCAGAGCAAGCCAGAGTAAAAAAAACATAAGCCAAAAGATGTCACTGGTCTCAAATACATACATGGAGTCTGACAGAGGGGGTCATCACAAGCTGCAGATGGTTGAAATAAAGTGAACCAGAGCTAGATAGCAGACTAGGATAGAGCATGCACGATCAGGAGTCAGCAGTTAGAGCCACAGGTGTAAAAACGATTCCAGGACACAGGAACCAAGATTGTAAAGCACAATCTTAGCGAAGACCAAAAGAGCAGCTGAGACACAGCACTCCAAATCTTTTAAAGTTTCTCTTGAAGGATCTGTTGAGAACAACATTTTTCCACTACAGAAGGGTCTAGGAATTTAACAAAGTAATTACTACAAGTACTTTCTATTTATCTGTGACTAACAGAATAAATTCGTCTGCAAGAGGAAATTTTGGTTTGATAGAAGCTACAGACTCTTGATGGATCAATGAACCAAGTACTAAGAAGTTTTTATTATGACTGTATCTAAGTAGAATTTTTCCTTATAGATGACATTTTTAGAATCTGAGATATCCCCAATTAACAGACAAGAAAATGGCTTTCAGTCAGAAAGTCTGCTCACAAGTAACTGTGACTTTGCGAGTTTTCTAGAGCTTCATGCATAAACTCATGAATAAAATAATCAGTAGCTTTGCTCTGGTATAAGTATTTCATTTAAATAATTTTGTTTCTTAATAGCTACATCTGGCTATACCATATTACAGTGCTTTGCAAAGTAATTTTCTTATTCCACTTTAAGAGTGAAGCACATTTCAATTAAAATCGATTTTAAATCTACATTTTCAATAGAAGCTCTAAAGTTATTAAGAATCATCACCTACAAGAGTAAGACTGCAAGTCTAAAAATACTGTATGTCCAGCATTATTCTGAATTACTATGTTTCTCTTAAGCAAAGAACAAGTACATTTCTCAGGAAAGAAATGAATTTTGAAGTATAAAGTAACCCGTCTAGATAGAGGCAGCAATATTTCCTGAGAGGCCTCCAAGCAGGATCCTTCACATCACTGGCCCCACCTTTCACCGCTGAGCTCCTATTTTTAAGAAGTAATTTGCACCCATTTGGAGTAATTTGCAACACAAAAGCAACTGTAGAATTTTCCTTAAGAGTTCAACGGAATGGAGATTCAGAGCAAGTAGATTCTAAACAGAGCCTCCACAGCTTAGTGTTACAGAAAGCCCATTGCGACCAACGAGTACCTGCAAAAAAAAAAAAAAAAAAAAAAAAAACCACAAACCAAAACCAATCGAATCTATAGCCTTTCCAATTACAAGAGTCAAAGCTATTTAAGACGAGCTTCTTGCATTCTTCCTCACTTGTCGCTAGCAAAAAACTTGGGTACTCATTCTCTTGCAGTCTCGGCCTCAATTCCTTTTACAACATTGCCCTCCTGTGGTATTTCTGTGGTATTTCTACCTTCTGATCTCTTCCGAAAGCAGCTCAGGTGCCCTGCTTCAGAAACTGGAAAATTCTGGAGAAAATTTAATGGCCTCAGAAGTATTTCGGTACGCATTAAAAGTGTTACAGGAGGAAAAGGAGCTGAAGGATATGCAGATAAGGCAACACTTCAAACTCAACCTGCTGAGTATTTCATCTAGACAAACAGCACTGTTGACATACTGGGAGGACTGTCAGCTCCAAACAGTAAAATGCCCTTAGAGATTTACCTCATTCGGACTTGTCTGCCACACGCTGAGATCAGATTAATACAATACTCAAATAACTTTTAAAGCTATTTTATTTATGAAAACAGAATTCCAAAATACATCATTCAGTTATCGCATATATATATATATATATATATAGCACTGAATATTCTTTATTTGGTATTACAAAACAGTCATTCAGTTCTGTAAATGCATCAGTTACCTAGAGTTACAAACCTTGCTTATGAGAATGAGCTTTTACCCTCAAAGATGCACAACATTCAAGACTCTCAATGGGCAAAAACAACTCAGATTTCATCTTCTCAGAATGAATATACAGCAACAGCCTTCACAGTGCCTATTTGATGAGTAAGCTTCAAGAAGTGCCAGGCTTTTAATAAGTAACAATCAAAAGTTAAAAACCTACATGTGGGATTGTGTGCACATCTACTGCAAATGATAAGAACTAAAGGAACGAAATAAGCTACAACATTTACTTGGGTTAGGCCTTCAAGAACAGAAATTGTGGATTCATATTGTTGCAAAAACATGCAAAGTAGATTATAATTGGGAATTTAAACTGCCAGGTCATTATGATGTGAGGCATTGTAATTGTAGTAAATGCAAGTGTAAAACTGATCAACTAACACATTTTTGAGACTAACTCTGTGTAGTTCAATTCCTATGTACTGAAGTTGATTTGTGTTTATTGGACGAGACTTCCAGATTCTTCAACACAACTGCTATTTGTAATTGCCATTACAAGAGAAATTGTGCCAAATAATAGATAAATACACATTTCTTAAGTTAGTTAATGCCTTAGATTCAGGTCTCACTGATTGTTATTAGGTTACTCCACAGTCAGTTCAAGTTTCCAGGAGTCAACAATGATAGCTTGCTTCTTGTGCAACACAGGTATTTTTCTGAGTATTCACACAGGAAATTAATCAATTCAGATGGCAATCAAACACCAGCAGCTGTAAATGTAGATTAGGCTGTGATCCTAAACAAAACTTGCTTTCATTTCCACAGTCTGTCAGTAACGAAGATCAATCCCATCAAGAGCAGAATATCAATAATTGAGTTGCTTACTTCGTAGTTGCAGTCTGTATTCGAAGAACATCAATATCCAATTGCAACTTGCTCCGCCACAAGCATTGTCCATTATAGCAAAATTCTGGGCAGCTTCAGCAGTTGTTTCTGTACAAAGGTCTTCATTTTTATTTTCACTCCGGCTGTCTTCCAGGTTTTGGGATAGATTCCATAACTGTTGTGCTTTCACTGGTAATGCAGCCCATTTTGGTCTCAGTCCAAAAAGCTTTGTGGATTTTTTTTTTTTTTTTTTTTGATAGAACATTGTAGGATTGAAGAACAAGGAAAGGAACTAAAGCTAAATAGCTTTCCCTGTTGTATTGCTAAGGGTGTTTGGTATCTGTGACAACACACCAGTCTTGCAAATCAAGCATTGACCAGTGAAGAGCTGTAGTTTACTGCAACCAGCAAAAGGTGAGTTTTCACAGAATCACAGAATTGCAGGGGTTGGAAGACATCTCCAGAGATCATTGTGTCCAACCCCCTGCCAAAGCAGGTTCCCTACAGCAGGTTGCACAGGTCAACATCCAGGCAGGTCTTGAACATCTCCAGAGAAGGAGACTCCACCACCTCCCTGGGCAGCCTGTTCCAGTGCTCCGTCACCTCACTGTAAAGAAGTTCTTGCGCACATTGGTGCAGAACTTCCTATGCTGCAGTTTCCGGCTGTTTCCCCTTGTCCTGTCTCCATTCACCACTGAAAAGAGTCCGGCCTCGCCATTCTGCCCCCCACACCTTAGATATTTATAGACCTGGATCAGGTCCCCTCTCAGTCTTCTTTTCTCAAGGCTGAACAGACCCAGTTCACTCAGCCTTTCTCCATAGCAGAGATGCTCCAGGCCCTTCATCATCTTCGTGGCCCTCTGCTGGACTCTTTCCAAGAGATCCCTGTCTTTTTTGTACTGGGGAGCCCAGAACTGGACGCAGTGCTCCAGATGAGGTCTTACCAGGGCAGAGTAGAGGCAGAGTAGATCACCTCCCTCAACCTGCTGGACACGCTCTTTTTAATGCACCCCAGGATGCCATTGGCCCTCTTGGCCACAGGGGCACACTGCTGGCTCATGGCCGACCTGTCATCCACCAGGACACCCAGGTCCCTTTCCGCAGAGCTCCCCTCCAGCAGCTCATCTCCCAACCTGTACCGGTGCATGCAATTATTCCTCCCCAGATGCAAGACTCTACACTTGCTTTTGTTAAACCTCATCTGGTTTTTCTGACTATGAAACTGTTCCTTATTAGTATTTTTCTCCTAATTGAGTAATTCACTGCTTTGCCCAAGAAAGCATGTTTGATTTTAACTTTTAAAACATCCTACAGCTCACTTACTAGGAAACATGGCCTTGCTACAGGAAATATCTGGGTTGTCACAGCAGCCTACCTGAATATTCTTTTAATCCTTTCTTGTATGGCAATTTGTATTACTACGTGATTTTTATATTACCAGATTAATAGTTCAATATTAGCAGGTTTTTTAAAAACAGTAAAAACTCCATGGTTTTGCTTCTATTGGTTGAATAGCATTCAGAGACTGAAATGTCAAGTAGCTAGAAGGGGACAAGCATCAGGATCACAGCTGAAAGATTAGCACTGTGGGACTAAGTAGGCCATACAGCCATAAGATTAACTCCTGGATGTTAAACTGCATGTTTTTCCCGCATTCACTCCAGAACTTCAATAAAAACGCCTTAAGGTGAGCTATCTTTATGTGAAAGACGTTCATATTAGGGAACAAAGTCACAAGCACCTCAAACATTCAGTGAAAATAGAGGGAAACGGAGTTCTTTTGAAGCAGACTACTGAATTTGAAGCACAATATTATGTCAAGAAAGCACATTTATCCCAGATTAGAGACAATCACAGATTTATGCATCTGGAGCAATTCCAAGCAGCACCACACAGTTCACCTCCATGACTTAATGTTTTCAGGTTAGTATCTCTGCCCTGTTATCAGAGACACTAATTACTGCTATCAGGCTGACGTCTGTTTGCTTTGTTTTAGAAACAGCTGTTAAGCAAGCAGGGTTGGGTTTTTTTTTTTTTTGCTTACATCATGTACAACCCTCTACTTTATTCAAGTAGTATTAGAAACACCCACTTAACTCCACAAGCATTGATAAGCCGTGTCGCAGAGTAGGAGAAAATTCACTTACAGAATACCTGTGGAACATTAGACATAACTGATTTAGAACCTTAACACATGCAACAATTCAGTTCTACACTCCTACATCAGTCCACATTTGCAGACTTCCTCCTTTTAACTCAGATGTGTGAAGAAGCAGAATTGTCTTCCATGTAAAGACTTGAAAGTCTCAGACAAAATTCAGCAGTCCCCAGCTGTCCTTAAGCCTACCTACGTAAGCATTAGCAACTCCAGGGTCTACTGCTCATTTTCAGAACAGTCTGAAATTCCCCACTAGATGGCAGCTGAACCCTACGTTGATCATGCAATATTATACAGCCTTTAGAAGCCACAAGAGCTACATTCAAAGACTACCTTTAAGAAAAATAAAACATTAGAGATGATACTGTCTTAAATTTTGACTGACTCACACTTGACCTACATTTTGAACCAAGAAATGAAAGCCAGTAGCATAATACCTTTGGCACCAGCAAGTCTCATGAAACGAGGCTTCATCAAAATGCCAGATCCTGGCATAAATAAGCCTTGTATACTCCTGCTGGAGATACTGTAACTGCTCATGGTTCTGAAAATGAGGCAAAGAGTATCACAGGAGGTAAGAAAAAGTGTTCAGGTGGACTTGGGCATGATGAGTCACAACAATATTCAAACAGTTGAAGATGTTTCTCAAATCCTTCCTTTCTCAAGTCAGCAGCAAGAATTAATAGACCCCAAAAGCTCCATTCGGTAGGAGGGCATTACATTTTCTACTTCACACATTAAGTCAACTTTGTTGTACCATACAGCAGTAGAAGTTTTGGCCCTAGCCTAAGACATCAATCTAGTTAAAAAAAGGTCTTGATAAGACAGGTAATATTGCACTGTAGCCTTCCTGATGTGAATGCATAACCCTTCCAGTGATCTTTCAGAACTGGTATTCCATACCTGGTAAGAATCTTTCCTGTTCAGGCTTTACATTTAGCAGCAATATACAACCATTCTGCTCCATTCTTGGGACCACTGCATTTTAACAGATTTATCACTGACAGTTTGTGGATTCAGGATTTTTTCCATAGTCCATCGCTAAGTACACACACAAGTAGCTTAACAGTATCCCCCAAAGAAACAAGGAGCTTTCTGACATGAAAACAGCATCCTCAATCTAGTATTTAGTGTTGTGCCTAAATCAGATACTGAGTTGTTTTGACAATTACAGAGATGGAACAGAAAAATAGTAGCTGTTTACAAATGAATTCTTTTGTACAAGGCAAGTCTCTGCACCACCTCAAACTGTTAAACTGGAAGAGTACTTGCTCATTAGTTTACAAGTTTTTACTGATGTGAACCCTAAAAATATAGATCCATTGGAAAACTATCTTGTATTAAAATACTTAATGTACTGTATAGGAAAAGTATGGATTTTATGCACAGCTTCATACTACAACTGCATTACAAAGATAACAGGCCTACAACCATTCTGGGGCAGTAGTCCTGTAAGTTCTTGAAAGAAAGCCAGCAAACTTCAAACATAGCTTGAATCCCAGCACAGACACGTTCCCAATCCTGCCCCAGCAGACTGCGCACATCATTTTCTCAGCACACCTGAGAAGTGTTTGCATAATATGAAACAACTATACACTGCTCCAGTGATGGTATTTACTCAGCACTAGATACTGACGACAAGGCCTATTGTGTTCAGAATTGTCTTCCTGTCATGCATTTAACTAGTACTTTTATGACTCCCCTCCTATTGACTCATCAGCAGCAAGATCCACCTGGTCAGTACTTGCAAGCAAGAAATAGTTATTCTGCAGGTAGACAATCAAAATATTTCAGTTTTGTGATTAATAAAAAATTCCTTCTCCACAACAGTTCTTTATCAGAAGATTGAAATAGCTATATATAAAAGAGACCAATTAGTTTAAATTAGTAGATACCCAGAATTAAGTTAGCAATAAGATGCCAAAGAAATGCCTATGGAGTAGAGGCTGAACATTCCCACCAATATCCCATTACTTCATTGCTGTGTGACAGATGGCAGCAAAGGGGCAGTCTGACATGGAAACACGTATGAAGCAAAGCTGCGCCATTGAATTCCTCCATGTGGAAACAAATGCAGTCATTGACATTCACTGATGTGTGCTGAAAAGTGGACGTGAGCACAGCAATGTGGTGGGTGATGCATTTCAGCTGCAGTGGCAGCTATGTGAAAGGCAAGACATGCACAGCTACCACACCATGAAGAGTGCCTTGATCAGCTCAATCACACAAATTGGCTAACTGTGGAGACCACGGTGAAAAATAGTGTTTTACCACTGAGAATTTGCTCTACGAAATAGTGTTGTGCTTTTTAAAGCTGTTTTAGTTTCCACAGAAATAAACAGGAGGCATTACTTTCAGAGCAACCTAAATAATGAATGTTGGAATATTTGAGAATTTTATAGAAGCAATTTTAAGAAGTTTTAAGAGCTTTTAGAATTTCCAGTGTTAGCTATGTCACGTGCTTTTATTATGAACAGAGATTTATCTCATTGTATTGATAAATGAGAACTTGCTATTTGTTAGGTGAAGGAAAGAAACAGCAAGCCTGCTGTAGGACATGACAGAGCTAAGGACCAAGAGTCCAAGCTTTCTCCTGTTTCACCACACTACAGTGTTAACTCTGCACAAACAAGTACACAAGTTTCTACATTAAATTATTCTTTCATACCTCATTTTCTGTTTCATCACAGGTCTCATTACCTACCCTGAACTGCAAAAGTACCACCTCACTACCTACAATAAAATGTCAAATACACCAATAAGGTCAAGTCAGTGCCTGGAAACAGACATAAGAACAAGTACTTCAGAAGTACTTGCACTGAAACACAAAACATGCCAATTACAAAACGAGTTTGTCTGTAACCCAGTGAAAGAGGGAGACCTCCATCCTTTAGGTACTGACATTCTTCTCCACCCCAAATTAGCAAGTTACAGCATACCAGTGTGACACCTACATTTGCACGTTCACTGTGACACACTGATGTCCATAACTCCTTACCACACAGAATCACATTTAACTTAGTGGGTCACACTTTTTCCCCTGGAAAACAGTTTCACAGCTATTATAAAGGACTCAGCCTGTCACCCAGGCTGTGTGGTATCTGGTTTTGATGCCAGTTATCTTGGCATCATTTAAGACAAATTTGTTTCAAACCTTACTGTAACATCACTGCAACTCAGGTTTAACTGACAAAAACAATTGTCACTAATTGCAGTATCAAGTTCAGTGTTTTAACAATCTCCCTTTCTGATATTTCCATCAGAACATTGAATAAAATGCAAATCTATATTCTTCAGTTGAAAACTATTCTTGAGATTCTAAATTTATTCTATAAATCTTAGTTGTCAGAAGGCTTTCCTCATAGCACTGAGACTCTACACCATTTCTTCTTCACTTCCTCAGTAACTCATTTCCTTATTAAATACTTGGATGTCTTCATTAGCTCTTACACTGCGCCACTTTCCATTTTTCACCACAATCCTATGGCACATATGCTTTTCAAAAGGGAATAATATACTCAGAACAATTTTTCCCCCAGCAGATTTTTATGACTCCATAAGTTACTCACATAATTTGGCTCCAAACATGCCTTGCCTACTCCATAATACATGCTTTTCCATAACGCACAGATGAGTTTCTGTATTAATTAATTGAAGAAATTTTAGACCAAAAGTCATTATGAGAAATAAAACCAGCTCGTCATAACAAATCTCTTCAGCAGGCAGTCCCTAAAAACCCAGCCATTTTTGGGCTGCCAGTCTAACAACTCCACTGAGAAAAATCATTCCAGACTAAGGGTTTAAAGAAACTTCTTACCCAACAAATGCATGGGCTACAGGTAACCTGTACAAAACAAAAGGTCTCTGCTTCAGAGTTCAGACACTACTTAAAAAGTCATGTATCATATAATGTCAGTATCAGACCTTATACCTTCATTTTATTTTAAAGGACAGGATTAAATACACTCAACAAAAAAAATAGTTGGCAGAATTAGGAACAAGTCACCCACAACAGCTAATTATTCTTTCAGAAGTCAGACCTCGAGGCAAGAGGAATGCTATCAAGTGTAAAGCCAGACACGTTCTTCCAGCTGTTTGTCATACTTATTGGACATAATAAACTGGATATGCTGGAGGCTATAATTAATCTTTACTAAGTGAACACTCCTTTTATGATGACTTGTCTGCTGAGCTGTCTAATAACACTTAAGGCTTTGATAAGTAACTAAACTGGTTCATTACAGCCAATCTTCCTTTTTTTTTTTTTTTAAATGAGATAATATATTTTATTATGCCATGCACTTTACTCAGTCATCACCAGTTACAAAAGTTACATTCTGAACAAAAAGCAGATATTCCACTTCCAAGTCCTACATTCAGCTTTCTCCATTACTTCAAATAAGTTGAAATTCAGTTCATACAAAAAAGCAATCTTGAGTGGCACAAGCTTGTTTAAAAATGAAAAGGGGCCAGACAGTGGCCATGCTATTTGTCTTTTGTTGTTAGACTCCATCACTGATTACAGCTCACAAAAGTGGAGTTGCAGTGCCCTCTTGTGAGCAGACCAACCCCAATTTTAGAGAAGCTCTAGCAGTGATCTTGGGAAGTGACAATGTTGCAGCACTGATGCTGCTGTCACAGCCTTTTCATAAGTAGAAGCATGACAGTTGCTAAGAAGCTGCATATATATGTGTAAATACATATATACACATAAACACATTTAACATATACACAGCCTGCCAATAACGATGCTCTTATCGAGAGAAACATTTAAAATTCATTGAACTTCTAAATATGAGAAACCACTATCAACTTCTTGGAGCCATTAGTCCTTACCACAGCCTTGTTGTATTAAGTACTACTGGGGTCGGAGGGGGGGGATAAGCACAGTTTTTCCCTACAATTTTAACATTAGATAACCAATGAGGTACTAGAGGAAACAACAACTATTGAAGAAAGGAGGTTTATGCTTGTCTTTTTTTCTTTAGAAAGGAAGAAAGATGCATCCTAATTCCTTGACGGCTATGGAGAAAATTAAAGAAGTCCGTGCCAGCAAGATAAGGTCAAATAGAATCAATACTTAAGACCTCATCTTTAGTAAACTACAATTAGTTACCTAGAAGTGAGCACTTCGTCATCACAAGATCAAGTTGTCACTACACACTTCATGAAATACAAGATAGGTATAAATATCTGAAAACTCATTTACTTTCTGTGGCACCAATAGCAAACCAGTTAAGTGACAGAGCAATCAGCAGCTTTCTAGGTTGCTGAACTATTGGAACTAACACATTGGAACTAACTTTCTGAAAAGTCTGTCCTTTGGCCAATCAAAATCTTGCTAGAAGATGCAGATTTGTTTCCTTTGCATAGGCCTGGTCTACTGTATGCACTAAATAGCCAATAACGCAATAAAAACAATTGCTACCATACTAGCCTATACATCTCAATAGTTTCCACAGGCTCTTAAGTTTAGTTTTTGCCATATTCTTGCACTTCATGACAGTAAAGAAGGTTCACAGAAATGAAAGCACAAATTCTTAAAAGTTCATTTGATCACATTAACTTACCGCTTCAAAGCTGACATTAAATATTTGCCTTCAGCCCAGAGAGCCAAGGTCCAAAGCAGCTTCATTTGTTCAGGCACAGATCCAAAGAATTATTTCAACTGAATTTAGGTACATGGGTCAAAACTGCTGCATAATAATCCCAATTAAAACCTCTGCAAGAGACATCTCCTTTCTACCTCCAGCTCCCTCTTGGAGGGCATCAGTACAGCAGATGGGGAGAGCTGCTACTACCTGCTACTGCTCTTACGGCACTCTGGTTCTCTAGAGATTCCCTACATCACTTAGGCCACATGGCTGTGGAATGCCACACAGCTTAGCCCACATCCGTTCTCAAGAGATGTGAGAAGTTCAGTCTACAAGTCAGACAGCCTGTTATTTGTTCCATACTGAAAATCATAGGACAGGCTCAGCAAACTAAGCCACCGCTGATGCGTGCCACACTAACCAGCATGACTCCTGGTCTAGACTAGATGACCCAAATTGATTTCTGCAGTGCATGTACTTCAAGTGCTCAACTACATGGCTTACTCATCTCTGTAATATTAGCAGTTAACTCATGATATCTTGAGAACTTCAAAGACAGTGATTTGCACATGAAATATACACAGTACTAGATTTCAGATGTCTTGAACTGAAGCTCTTGCTTTACATGTACCAAGATGAGTTCACTATAAAGATTCAATGCATACACACAACTATTAAAGACCAGGATTACAAATACAACATTCTCACTGACAGTTTCAAGATTACTGAAGTCACTTTGGTGCGAGTTTGAGTGGGACTTAAAGTCAACACTGGCAAGTTGAAGATCACATAAGATATTTTTGAAGACATTCTAGGGGGGGGGTCTAATGATAGAAAGCAAGCACCTGGCATTCCTCCATCCTGCCAAGTCTCCGAATGGCAGCCCTATCACTGCCATACTGCAGCTCCTTCTGACTTGGTGCGTCCCACTAGCAGTGTTTAGCAGAACTAGCCCCAGCATGCATCCCTGTGGTATCCTACAATCAATGTTTGCATAGAGCATTAGGCATTGCTCCTGATCACACAGACTAACTTTATGATGGTTTGCATTGTGGAATTTAGTATGTTTTTAAGCTTATTTAGCTGCCTGCCCACACAGAGCATGAAGTTCTTGGACATACAGATAATGCCAGGGAGAGTATGAAAAGCCTTGCTAAAATTAAGATAAATGGCATATTCTGTCTGCCTGCTATCCACAAAGGTAGATGCTTACCACAGAAAAACTGGTGCATATGCTACAGCATCGAAGACTGTTGTTTATCAGGAAAAAGAGATGAAAAATACACTTCATAGCTAAAAATCACAGCTCTAAAGCAGCATTGCTACCACAACAACTATCTACAGAAACACCACAAGAGGGCAGCAGAAGATTTCTACATTCGTGCGGTCTCGCACGGCAGCTCGGAGCTCCCTCCCATTCACACCGCTCCGTCGCACACAGAGCAGAGCAGATCCTCTCACTCCAGACACTTCCGATGGTAGAACTTTCCTGAGGCACACTGCACCACAACACAGCACTGTACAATGCAATTCGAGCCATTTCCAGAGTTTATTTAACTGGCTTGGTATTACAGAGAGTAAAAGGACATTAAGAGTCAAGAGGAACAGAGTTCCTCTGTTATTGTTATTAACAGTTTGTCATTTGTGTTGTTACAGTAGCTTTCAGATACAGTCAAGAAATAGGCAGCATTTTACACCAGGGACCAGTATTAAAACTTCACATTTTACTTTATTTCCTGCACTGCTCAGGGCTGATGAAGATATTCCTTCTGTACAAGATGTATTTGACACAACTTCCAGAAGCAAGAAAACAGAAGCAAAGCATCAAACTGATCAGTAGGCTCACTGTCACCTCATAGTCAGAAAATGACCCAGAAAAGCATCTTATTAAAAACAAAAATACCACAATAGCCCCCACCTCTACATCAACCCCCCCCCCCATAGGCTGTTCTTTTTCCTCCCCTACCATTAAAAGGAGCCCATACACAACAAATCTTAGTAATTAGACTTACTGTGAATAAATCTTACTAAAGAGTATGAGATTCAAAACAGAAATACTAGATGAAGCTCTACATTCAAAGAGCAGATACAATATCCACTCTATTTCTACTAACAGAAAGAAGCACAAGAGAATTGAAAACAAAATCAGGAAAGATGCAATATAACCAGCTTTAACTGCCACACTCATTCTCAACATCTAGTCTACTAGAACGATCCAACATCTCTTTTCAGAAGAGTCAAGTCACTTTTAGACTTGCTCTAGATTTCACTATGTATTCACAATGTATTTCTACAACTATCACTATCTCCATTCTCTCACAATAACCTTCCCTGTTCAGCTCTTACAGAAATAGAGAATGAAACCTTCACTCCTGGGTTCCTCTCTTTCTAACACAAATGCTTACGAGCAGTCTTGAGTCATCCCCTTGAGTCATCTTTAAAACACAGTCTTTGCAGAATATATTTTAAAACCCCATTCAAGGTTCTCACATCAGCACAGAGATTCATAAGTTATTATCAACCTATCAAGAGAGAAACTTCTGCTCTCTTAAAGTACAACACAGCAAACCTTTGATAGAAGTAAGTAAACTTTGAAAAGTCCAGCAATGCCCTAAAAAATGAGCTTTCTTGATTTCTTAATAGGATTTAATCTAAAATACTACTCGAATACCTTCAGATTTTAAAAAGCTTCCCTCATGTAATGCCTACCTCACAGCAGATTTCACTTCAGTACTATAATGGCTTTGTCAGTTACACATATTTCTAGCTGTCATTATGGCAAGCAGATGACTAAGTTGCAGGTGTAGGAGTTTGAGGAAACAGTAATGGAAGCAGCACTCTGATATCTTAACTGCAGGTTTACTCAGTTTATGGTAGTCTCCCACTACCAGCCACACATCAAGGAGATACTATCCAGAGTAAAACATTTCAGCTAGCAAGAGATTCCTGTGTTCCAAATAGGTTACTTACAAGTATAATTAGTAATCAGATTTTGATTCACAGTTATTTATCAGAATACTTCATTTCTTCTGATTGAGACCTTTGGATACAGTTATTCTTCCCCTCCCAACATACGCTCTAAACAATTAAAGCTTCCCCTAGCATAAAAAATTACTCATAACCATAGCCTACTTCACAGCTGCATTTTCAAGGCCAAGTAAGAAACTAACTGCTTCCATATACTTTGCATCTGCAGTGTTTCACATCTGCAGGTGCAGAGCATAGCTGCTTCTTATAGAAGTTCCTGTGCATATTTCAAATCAAATGTTCACGCAAACTGCCAGCCAACAGCAGAACAAAACAAAGACCTCCCCAGTTTGAACTGCACAGAAATCTACAGCCATCACAGCAACCAAAAAGATCAATACAGTGGAATAGCAATACAGAAAATCTAACAATAAAGGGACCAGCAAAAGTAGAAAAGCAATCACCCTTCTCTGAAGATCTAAACTTCCAGGGAAAACCTCACAAAGACAAGATCTTCAACCAGAGTTCCTGCCTCAGTAGCAATTAGCTCTTAAATGAGGTCTAAGAGAGGTGTAGCCAGGCTCCACCCCTGCCTATCACACAGCTGAATTGCTTCACCTGTGCTCCCAGGGCTCACCGGGTCCTTTCCCCAGGTGCTCCATCAGTGGCAATGACTCAATAGTTCCCATAGAGCTGTAAATCTATTCAGAGGAAAAATGACAGGAGCTCATCCTCATTTCACAGATTTGTTAATAGCTCCAGAAGTAATCTAGAAGTGTTTTGCTCCATATTCATGCTGTGGGTTGTGAAGGCAGTGCACCAAACAGCCAAAACATAAGGCCCAGTTTGCATGGCTCTTCAAGCCTTCACCTGCATCAGACTCCCACGGGCTTACACTGATGACAAAGACCTACATAGAGTTGCTGTAATAGCTGCAGCCTGTACTGGCAGTCACTCTTTGCTCTCCCAAGTCACACAGAGTGGCTACTGAGAAGGATCAAAGCAGTCACTGTAGCAACAACAGAATCCCAGCAGCTGATTCAGTGCATGTGAACTTCATTCCAGGCCTGACCTCAATACCCCTGCAGCAACTTTCACGTGCAATCAAAGCACAGGAAACCAGGCAAGTACACTAATCAATTTCCTCTGTAGATTTTTTTTCCTTGGAAAATTTTATCCCACACCCAGAGCAGGATAAAAGGAGTGTGTCCTTGTTTTGCAGAGTACAAGTCTTCTTCCTCTGTAGACAACAAGGCACACAAGCAGTAAGTCCCAAGGCAGAACAAATTTTTATAGCACCGATGGGAGTCAAGAACGTAAAAATGCATGCATAGGTGAGATATCTGAAGAAAATAGAGGAGGGAGACACAGTAACCTTCCACCTTTACCAAACTTAAAAGGCATCATCTGCATGTTTTCATCAGTCAAAGCATTCATATGGGAACTGTTGAGTCCCAGTATAACCACTGACGAAGCACCTGGGAAAAGGACCCACTCAACCCTGGGAGCACAGGTGAAGGCAATTCACCTGTGTGACAGGCAGGGGTGGAGCCTGGCTGCATCTCTCTTAGACCTCATTTAAGAGCTGACCCCCACTAGGGAAGGGTCTCTTGCAGGAGTTCTTTCCTGGGTAAAGCTTTTCCCTGTGATTATGGAATAGTCTAATGCAGGTAAGCAATCTTTTCCCCTTCCTTTACGGTGTTTCTCTATTGCTCCAGTCTTTTTGTCATCATACCTTTGTTAAAATGTGTTTCCCATTGTACTGATTTGTCCAATTCTTACAGCATTACACTTACCTTGTAAAAACATTGTGGTACTGGAAAAAAAAAAAAAAAAAAAACAGTTTCTGATAAAATGTGCAACATGCTAGGAGTACAGTGGCTTAAAGTAACAGCATCATTTCTGGATGGTGATATGAGGAGAAAAAAGTTTGAATTAAAATAAAATTTAGCACTATGTAAAAGCTTTGTCATAGTAACTCCCAAATCTGAGTAGATACGCGTTTAAGAAAATAAAGCCCATAAGATCAGTCTGTATTTAGTTTTTTCATCTAATTAACTAGGGGTTTCTGCCTAAACTCTAAGGTCTTCATAGTATTCAGTGTCCTTTCAGCAGCAGAATAACCAGTCCCATAATCCTGCTTTTAGTTATTCATGAGCTTTATCATTCTAAATCTATGCTTTTAACTTATGGAATTACAATTGAAACTATACTATCTATAGCTGAAAGCCCTTCACACTGCTGCAAGTGTATTTGCTAAGAAAGTACTACAATTTGCTCCTAGCTATGCTAAAAGAATGAAGGGTGTCTGCCTTTCTGGTTAAGGACTGTGCTTCTTTCTCTGTGGAGGACAGACAAATGTATGTGTTTACTTCCAGAAATTGCTAAAAAATGTATGTTCATTTGTTGGAGTTCCTATGGGGGGGGGGGGGCCAATTGCAGAGGAAAAAATCTACAGGGCTAAACAAAAGAAAGCTTGGATGGATGACAACTTCAGTGTAGCTGCTACAAGGAGTGCTAGTGAACAATGTGGGAGAAGATTGAGCTTTAGCTGTGAAGAAATGAGGGAGTGGGGAGAAAACCTTGTATTGGAAAGCTAAACCATCCATTTAAATGCTTGTTTTCTGAACAAACAGAAAATAAAACTCCATATTACATTTCTATGTCGGCAAACTTAGGTGAGCTGTTTAGAAACTCTGAAATTATTTATGGCAACACACAGTCATGTATCTATGTATAGGGGATCTGTTGTTGGTATGGTGAGAAACACTCGAAATACGTCCTAACTGTGTAAGCAACAGGTTGCAGAGAACTGATATGCATCCCTTGTTCTCTTGTGCCAGGAAAAGCCTGAGGGTGAGATTTCTCCTATCCGTGTGTGTGTGTGTATGTATACACACAGGCTCAGCACTGAGGTGTGGGTAAGAGCAAAAGCTCTTGCATTCCTGTAAGACTCAATTGAGTCCTTCACCCAACTCATCCTGTTTGCTGAAGCCCTCTCAGAGCCACCACAGACAGCAGCAAGCTGCCCCTCAGGACTTCTAAGTGAGCAGGGAGCTTTCCTTCCAGCTCTCTGCTGCAAGGAATGTTCTGTTGGAAACAGGTCCTGCAGCAGGAACCTGTAGCTCCACTTGCGACAAGTTACCTCAGTCTGAGTGTGTTTTGTCAGCTGCTACTTCTACAGTTTGATCTTTCAATCAATATTTGGTATGTGGGGGACTGTGTTTTGTATGAGTGAAACAAACGTGTGAAGGCGGAGGGAAGGAATACAGTTTAGCTGTAAAACTCCAGGTGCTCTGGGCCTTCAACAACCCACTTCCAAAATGGTTTTATACGGTGTAGTGCCGTGCCCGCATTTGTTTACCTCCGGCACCCCTGCGTGCTCCCAGCTCTGCGCAGTACAAGAACGGTGCTAGAAGAACGGCGAGGCACGTCACCGACAGCTCGCCGCACCGCCTCTCCTAGGGAAGCATCTGGTCTGTCGCAGACGCTGCCTAATCCCGGGCTGCCGTGTAGCGACCCCAAGCACGCCGGTTCGGGCTCCCGCCGTGACGCGCTGTGAGGCGACTCCCGGCGGCGGCGCTGTGCTGCGGCGCGAGACCGCCCGCGCGCCGCGCTGCCGCCGAGGGGCCGCACCGCCCCCGCGCTGCCCGGGAATCCCCCGCCGCCCGCGGTGGCGCTGCGGGCGGGCGCCGCTTCGCCCGGCGCTGGGCGGCAGCTCGCCGAGGAGCGCGGCCCGGGTCTGGCCTCCGCCGGCGCCTCTAGAGTAAACGCGCCCGGGATTGGCTTCTGCCGGCGAAGGGGGCCATATTGGATGGGCTCGCCCCGCCGCCCGCGCACCATTTTATCGGCTCCGCCGCCGTCCTCCCCGCGCCGCCCCCCTCCTTTTGGGGGCCGCCCCCTCCCACCGGGGCTGCGGGGTGAGGTGAAGGTGTCCCGGGGAGGAAATCCGCCTGTCGCTCCCCGCCCGCCTCCTGCGCCAGCCCCGTCCCCGCTGCCGCGCTCCCTCCTCTTCCTTCCCCCAGCCTGCGGCCCCGCGCCGCCGCCGCTCACGCCCCTCTCGCTCCCCCCCATTCCCTCCCTCCTGCGGCGCCGTGTCAGCGCGCGGCGGCCCCCGCGACGGGCGGCCAATCAGCGCGGGGGTGAGAAATATGCAAATGCGCCCCCCGGCCCGTCCCCGCGGCTTCGCTGGGGCCGGTGGGGTCGCGGCGCGGAGCGAGTGAAACTTCGCCCCCGGCCCGGCCGCCCCTCCCGGCCTCGCTGCGCTGCGCCGCTCTGCGCGGCGGGCGGGCGGCGGGGGGAGGAGAGCCGAGCCAGTCACGCCGCGCCGCCCTCGCCCGCTCCGCCGCCGCCGCCCGCCTCTCCCGGCCTGCGCCGGCCGCCCGGTAAGTGCCGCCCTCGGCCCGCGGGAATCCCCCTGGGGGTGGGGGAAGCCGCCGCCGCTGCCGCCCCCGGGCCGCCCCGGCGGGGAGCTGTCAGGCGCGGGGCATCGCCTCCGCCTCCTCCCCGCGCGCGTGCCTCCTGCCGGGCAGCGCCGCCGCGTAATGGCGAACCCGGCGGTGAGTACGTGCGAGGGGCCGGGCCGCTCCCCGCTGCCTCCGAGCAGGCCGCGCTCCCGGTGCCCGAACCCCTCCCGGTCCCCGCGCCCTGTCGGCGGCCTCCCCCGCCTCTCCTCCCGCCGGGGCACGGCGCGGCGCGGCCTGCTCTCCTCGCGGCCCCGCCGCGACCCGTTTCCGCCCCTCGCACCTCGGCGGCGGGGGCGGCGGCCCGGAGCGTGGTGCGGGCGTCGGACTGCGTGCCTCGCCGCGGGGAGAGTGACGGCCGGGGGGGGTCGGGGGAGCCGAGTTCCGAGGGGAGGGAGCGGGCCCGGCACGGGTAGCGGGGCTGCAGGATGCCAGCCGGGCGGGGAGGCGGGAGGAGGCGGCCGGCTTCTGGGGGGTCCTCGCGGGGAGGGGGCGGCTGGCCGGCCCGGAGTGGGGGGGGGGGGGGAAGGCGGGTGAGGATGCGCCCGGGGCTGCGTGGCAGGAGGGATGTGGCAGCCGCCCGGGCGGGCCGGCGGAAGGTCAGGCCTGGCCGCCGCGAGGTGACAGAGGTGGGCAGGAACTGGAATCGTTTCCCGAGGCGAAGCGAGGCGGTGGGAAGGAGAGGAGCCGCGTGTGGCGGCCCGCCGGCTTGGAGCCGTGACGGCAGGAGGTGTGGGAGCCGGGAAGGCAGGGCTGGCGCTGGGTGAGGCGGCTGAGAAGGCCGGGGCTGGGCGGGCGGCGGGTCCGTGAGGGAGAGGAGCGGGGGCACGTGGCCGCGGGGCCCCCTGCGTGGGTGGGGGCTCGGAAGGGGCTCGGCTGTGGGAGCACGAGGCCGGGGCTCGCAGCTGCCGGGTTGCAGGTGGGGGCGGCGGCCGGCCTCCTCCCGGCATGACGGGATCCCGGGAGCAGCTCAGTGCGGTGTGTGCTTGGCGTAGGGTGGATTGGGGGCATCTCGATTTTAACCGAGTGGAGCGATGATCCCATTTCTTCTTGAGGCGCAAAGCGGTGAAATGTGAAAACCTTATTTTAATATTCCCCGTTGGCACGCGTTTTTGTGGGCAGGGTTAAAAAGTAATCACAATTCTGTCACTTGGCTGCCTGGCTTTGACATGAAGGTTGATGCATGCAGTTTCAGTTCTTAAGAAATATTTTGTGCTCCTTGCTTTGTGTAAGTGCCATGAATCTTTAGCATCCACGAACTTCAGTTCATGAAAGTTGTTTAACTTCAGTGGTGTGAGGAAATGCATCTCTGTCTACTTCTGCAGAAGAAATCTGAGCCCTTCAGCAGTATTATGCGTAGTTACAGGGGACAGAATAACAGTCTGCATGAAGAGAGAGGGATTTTTGAGTCTTTTTTGAAACTGAGACAAGCAGCCATAAAAAGCAATCCTCCTCTCAGGAAAGTTAGGCCCATCAGGCATAAGATCTTCTGGCATCTGTCTTTACACCTGTGTTGTTTGACACCATCAAGTTCCTATTTATAATTGTTATGCTTTTAATCGTTAGTATGCAGATATAAATGTGCTTAGGATTCAAGGCAGGACTTTAGCAGTCAGTCCTCTGATGATTTTTGCCTGGATTTGCCTGGCTCTGGATTTTGATGGATTGGTACGCAGGTCAACTTTTCAACTGTATCTTTTATTGGATAAGCATTTCAAAATTAATAATTATTCCTATTTTATAAATTAACTGTTAAAAAAAAATGAACAGCAATCTTTGGGTTTTTATCTACTCAAATAGTTTCTTCCCTCTCCTGTGTATATCTTTTCTTTCAGGCTAAATAATGTCTTGTTCATTCTTCTTGCATGGGGCTGATGGGACTTCCAATGCACCATGGACTTACTTATGCAGTTTTTGTCAACCGAGGAGTAAAAGCCTTTGTACATATTCTTGAAAGTTAACCAATACAGGGAGCTGTGTGCCAGGCCCTATGCATCAGTCGAGGCACATGTATGGGAACTGTTGAGTCACGGCCTGAACCACCGATGGAGCACCTGGGGAAAGGACCCGGTCAGCCCTGGGAGCGCAGGTGAAGGCAATTCAGCTGTGTGACCGGCAGGGGTGGAGCCTGGCTGCACCTCTCTTAGACCTCATTTAAGGGCTAACTGACACTGGGGAAGGGTCTCTAGTTGGAGATCATTCCTTAATGCAGCTTTCCCCTGCAGAACTAGCATCTTCTGATACGGGTGAGCAATGTGCTTTCCTTCCTTTAAAGTACCTTTCTGTCATGGCGGTCTTTCTGTCATCATACCTTTGTTGTAAAGGCTCTCCCTCTTATTGATCTGTCCAACTGCTACAGCACACAAGGAGGTTAGTGGGAAATCGTGTAGGATAGAAACTTCAGGTATTGGCTGCTCTGAAATGACAGCGCATTCTGAGCTACGTGAATTTGCTTTGCATTCATAGTGTGATAAGGACAGGCACACACATAGCTACAGTGTGTCTGCTGGTTTACTTTGTGCAACATGGTAGTTGGATTTATAACAATTTATGCTGCTCTTTGTGATGATCAAGCTCTGTTAACTCGTATCCCTCAGATGAAAGCTGTTCTTTTTACTGGAAAAAGAACTGTGATTTTAAGCTTTATATGTTTTCAAGAATTTTGAGGAATCTCAGCACCTACTCGTTTCACATGAGCTGTGGCCTAAATGCTCCTGAAGATTACTCCAAGAATTCAGTATGGAGAAATGTTGCTGAAAGTACAGTGTGTTTTTTAAGAACTTGTCAGTGGTGTTATGTGGAAGATGTGACATGATCCCCTTATAAGAGGCTACTCAAGCTCTAAAATGTTAGGCAAACTGCTTTAGCAGGACCCAAAGGACCCAGAGGTCTTTTACAACCTTTATCGTTCTGCCATTCTGTATGAAACGGACATTGTTCATTTGTTTCCTTTTTTGAGAGAGACAATTTAGTGATGTGGGTAGATTAAAACAAAAGTGTTGATGTCATGCTTTAAAATTACCTTGTTTGTGAAACCCATGAAAGAAAAAAGATGTTCTTTTATTCTAAGATGTTTTTGTCTGTCTTAGAACTTCACAATTTAAATTCTCCCAAAAATGTGTTTGCATCCTTCAAACACTTTGAAGGTAAAGGTGAGCTGGACAATTCTGCATGTGTTAGGATTCCTTGCAATGGGGAGTTTTTCCCTTTATACCAGTCTTGAAGATGTAATTGTGCAAATGTTGGACCATTGTCTTTCTTGGAAACTGCTCATGTGATTTAGGATGAGGAAAGAAGTTGCATCTGGAGGAGTCAAGTGGCATGACGTTATTAATCTTTGGATTGCAGCATTATATTTGTTTCTGTCACTCTATGTAAACTAAGTTCTTAGTAAATCTTGGTACTTCGGTTCGTAAGTTTTTCATTTGAAGAATTTTTCTTGGTTTAACTGCAATCCAGTAACTTTTCCCACTCAGTTTCTTTCCTGACCAAATTAGTTCGATGGGTACTTTAGTCTTCTTCCAGTGACCTGTTTGTATTTCTCCCTTTTATGGTCTCCATTTTGTCAAACTAAGGGACAGTGTGATTAATGAACATTTAGAAATCTCGCGCTCTGTCTCATGTTATGTGCTCTTATTCCATCTTTTAGTGCTTTTCCTGTAGTTAGAAATAGTCTCAGGAATGTAGCATATCTGCAGATGTACAAACGGGTGATGGAGAAACCAGTTGCCTAGTAAGCCCAACTTTCAAGAATTGATAGTTAAAGTTGTTGGAAATATTTTAGGGTATAATATTCTCTTTCCCATTTAGCAAAGTGGACTGTTGTGCTTGGATGTATTTCTGTTTCTCATACACCAACTCCTGGAAACGGTTTCCAGTTCTTTCAATGCTGCCTTTGCTCTGTCTCAGTTGTTAAGCTGTAAGAAATAAGCTACAAGAAAGGCTGCTTTTTCATCTAGGAAGTCAGCAGGAATATATGGGTGTAGTGTAGCATCCCTCAGTGAGGCAAAGCATTGATCTTCAGCTTCATTCATGGAGGTTATCAAAGAGATGTCAACTATTAATGTATTTAGGCCATCAGCGTATGAGCATTTTACTTTTTCTTTCGGTTTTTTAATGATACTTATATTTCTTGTTGTCTTAAAACAGCAGTTAGTTTGCAACCAGATGGAAAAACATTTGCATTGCTTTTCTGAAGACAATAATTTTGCCTCTGTTCTTTATCCAAATCATATTAGAAAATATAATAACTGACTGCCAGAAGATTTCCTTCTGCGATGTGTTCCTGGGAGTTTTTCCTTGTATTGCATGAGCAGTTTCAGAAAGTTTTATCTTTTGTTGCTGGAATTGAGGAAGGCTCCCACAGTGTATTCTGCAAATGGCATTTGTAGAGCTCTTTACTTTATTTGATGCTTACCTCAGTAAAGAAAGTTTTAAGTTTCATAGAGGTGATGTCTATATGGAGGCACAAAAAGGTGTTCCGTATCCTGGAGGCAATCTGAGGATTAAATTGGATGGGTTTTTTTGTTTCTCTTATGTTGTAGTGGAGCCCTTGTAGTTTGTGATTCAAACGCTATCTTTCTTAGCATATTCTTGGGATGGACATTTGTGAGAAATGCTTGTATCGAATCTGCTTAGATTTGTATGAAGGGAAAATTGTATGCAGCCTTCTTCCCAAAGGGTATGGAGTTGTGCAGCAGATGATTCACTTGATGGCAGCTAATGAAGTATGCAGTGGCATGTCAAGGCACTTGTTCTGTTGAGCAGTGTGGTCTCATGGTGCTCATGTCCATAGTATTGTCACGTCCTCATCTGGTATAGAGACTTGAAATTGTGTTGTTTGGTGTTGGTTTGTTTGTTGGCTTTGGGGTTTTTTTTTTGGTTTTTGCAAATGTTCACTGAGGTTTCTGTGTTTGTGTTCATCTTGGCTGCTGTTGGTCTGTACTTTCGGGTTGTTGCTTGGAGTTATTTGTAAAAGAGGCATGAGCCTCTGAGTTGTTCTAGTTGGTACTCCTAGGTCATAAAATTGCAGTAGTTTGTAAAGGTGCTTATCAGACTAGAACGTGGGAACAGTTGGGATTGAGTGTGCTAACAGGCCGTGAGTTGGAGAAGGGCTGTGCTGTGAAGTCCTTTGTCTCTGAAAGTTTCTAATGAAATCTTGGTTTAGGCCACATGAAACAAGAAGGCTTTCTTTTCTGGTTTTCAGCGTGTTCATTTCTCCACATCTTAAAACTGCACTGTAGTTCCTCAAGTGAGATGCTGGTGTTCAGAAATACGTTTCATGCTGGAGCTTATGGCAAAAGTAACTGGCGATTAATTAGAAACTCTATGGTGCATGCATCAGGAATCCAAAGAGCACCATGAGGATTGTTTTTAAACTTAGAAGGAAAACTTATGCAACTCAACTGCCTTTCCAGTGACTGGAAGTGTGAGTTACAAATGTGTAACAGAACGCTGGGAAATGTTGTGGTGTGTGTTAGAAAAATAAGCAGAAACTCTTAAGTTCTGGAATTTATGAGTCTTCGCAAGTACGCTTTGGAAAAACAAAGTGGTAATAATGTTTAAAGAGCAGAATAAGTTATTGAAATAGTTTCCTTCGGTAGTCTTGTGGCAGAGCCCTTGAACTTTCTGACATTTATTTTCAGTAAAATAGAATGTGTCGAGGATAAACTTTGAGTGTTTTATAACAAAATTCTTGGAATTTTAGTTCTCTTCCTAGCTCACAAGCTGTTGTAGTTATTCTCCTTACCTTCTTCAGTATTGCATCACTGTCGGAGTTAATGCCCACAAAACGTAAAGGAGAAAATGGTTGTACACCTCAGCCACCTCTGTGCAACATGTAATGCCAGGAGGATGGGTTAAAACTGAGTGGAGACGTGATCTACTGAAGCAGCTCAGGAACACGTATATGTTCTGCACTGCACACCAGAATCTTTGTCAGACAGGTGAAGGAGGTAGCTGAAAATAATAATTTATTAAAATCTTGCTTTTAAATTTTAGAAAGAGTATTTTCCAAAGACCAAAGATGTAAAAGCACACGAGAACTTTGTGTGAAACTTGATAACTCATTTTATTGAGATGGTGTTTTAAGATAGAGAAATGGCAGTTAAAATAGTTGTTTTAAACTAATCAAAATGCATAGTTTAGTTCCTGTTCCATTAATGTGTATAGAAGACTGCACTTTGGTGTCCAAAATGAAAAAAGATCACTGTTGTTCAAAACTTTTCATGAGTAATAGCAGTGCTTTAGGGTTCCTTCAGGAGCATAAGAAAATCTACCTGCACATAGGGAAATACCTGCTGTCCTTTGACTGTTTTATAACAAAGCTATGTTGTTGGTTGGTGGAGGATAATTTTTTTTTAAAGCTTCTAAAACAGCTTAATATGTATGTCTCTAGTCCTGGGTTACTTTATTTTTGGTTCTGTTTAATAAAATGTAAGCTTCCTCATGTATCAGTGAATTTTCCCAATTAGAGCAGAATTAAGACTGTGCTCCAGAGGAGACTTTACAGAACTTTTTTCTTTTTTTCTACGATATGACATGTAACATACATACATGTATATCTGTGTAACTAGAAGCTTGCATGCAGCCCAGCCTAGCTGAGAATCTTTGGAAATAGGTCCTACTTTGCATCTTATGAAAGCTTGAAGTTCCTTCGGTGTGCTTTTTTCTTGGCACTCACTATAATATCAATGATTGTTCCTCTGTCTGAAGTATTTATTATGTATTACTGTTAGAGTAATGTATTGCAGTTCTGCTGAATGTGTATTTACGTTTTTTCTTCTTTTCAACATAGGGTTTTTCAAACTTCAAAGTACTCCGCAGCAGACACCATATTGGGAGCTATTCAAGCAAGTGAGCACTGGCCTGAAGAGTAAGAAATGTGTATCTTTGTTTTAAGGCTTTCTGGAGAATCTGCTTGAGAGAGGATAAATATGTTTTAGATAGAAAAGATCGTAAGCTAGTGCTTGTATTAAATGGTAATTTCAGCTGAATTAGGTTTCTGGTTTTTTACTGCTGGGCTCTTACAGCTAGGAGAAATTACCTGCTTTGCGAGTTTTCAATCTTCCTTTCTTTTTTAAAAAATACGTGTTTTGTTGCCTCTATTCAATTGATTCATACATTGTAAGGCCTTTATATTATAGGTTTGAACTACGAATTTTTAAACAGAAGTTTAGGGATCAAAAATAGATACTGAAATGCTGTGTAGTGCATACTAGAATGAAGTTCAACGTAACAAATGTCTCGATGTGAAGAGGACTTCTGTGTAGTGAGAGCTCTGTGTGACATTACATGAACTTAAAGTGTAAGAGAACCACAAGAAGCAATTTTTCTTCCTGTTCTGATACAATTGCTGCTGTTTGTGTAGATGATAAACGTAGGTCAAAATATTTTTGTCAAAAGTCTCACCTACTGGGTATGTGCATATTGTGTATGAATTTGGGGAAGAAAAAAACCTGCTTCTTAAGTGTTCCTTTTAACAGAGTGGAGGCCATGTAGTTCTGCAACCCTAGAATAAGTCTAAGTTATGGAAAAACCGAAGAAGGGTCAATATAATAATCTGTGTACTAAATAACACTCAACAAGAATTTCTACTGGGACATTGCAGGCTTTCGATAGCTGTCATAGGCAGTTTGTGTCTTTGACATATGTTACAATGCTGTCTTAAAGATGTGAGTAAATAATCTATGTATTAAAATCTGCTTCCTGATGAAGTAATACGTATATCATCTTTTATTTTTTTATAAAGTTTAAAGATTGAACTATTATTATTCTAGCTAAGGTGCTTAAGGGTTTGTCACAAAGATATTATTTAGGGAGAGGAAAATGTATGTTTGGAGAGCCTTTACGTATCCCTCTTCCTCTAGCCTAACCTTTTCTATTATAGAGCCATGTGGGGTTGTTTCTCTCCCCAGGACTGTCCCTAAAATATAGGCAGTTCACTTACTTATAAATAAGACATTTATAGCATCATGGCTACTACTGGTTGTAAATTATTTCTGCTGCTCTTGTTTTTATGGT
Source organism: Lagopus leucura (assembly GCF_019238085.1). Lineage (NCBI taxonomy): Eukaryota > Metazoa > Chordata > Aves > Galliformes > Phasianidae > Lagopus > Lagopus leucura. The sequence continues at coordinate 12,464,657 of NW_024962271.1, forward strand.
ATCTATTACATAATTGAGTTCTGAGTAGCGCATTTGCATAATATTGTAATTTCAAGTATAGCATTTGTGTGATTGGTTTATCATGTCTCATTTTCAGGTCTCTAATAATGAGGTACCCATCTGGAGTTAAAGCGTGTCTCTGAACTTCTTAATTCTTCGTTAAAGGGATGTGTTCTGTATTCATGGGTAAGGATGATTTTGATCTTTGCTTGAACCTTTTTCGTAAATTCCTTGTAAAACGTTAGTTTAGAAAATGTTATCCACTTAGATCCTGTGGGTTAATTGCACACTTAATATGGATTGTTAGATGCATGTGTTAACTCTTTATTTTTGACCCGAGCTAATCACAAGACTTTCTTTATTTAAGTACAACTGATTGTGGCTCAGAACTTGCTGTGTGATTTTCAGATATCTTGCAAATGTATATAGAAAATTCAGTGATACACTTTCTCTTTGGTGTGGTTTTGCTTTGTTGCTCTTTCAGTAAAGAAAGAAGAAATGAAAGAAGCTGTCCCATACACAGTGCCTGTTGATGTCTTTGGTGCTGATAGAAGTTTGGTATTAATTGCACTGGATGATATATTTCATTTACGTGTGAAATATTGTTTGTGTTGGCTGACTTGAACTTCTATGAATGACCTTCTCATTTACCAATTTTTTTCTTCTAAACATTTAGTATTTGTTCCCAGGGGCTACTTGCTTCAGAAGCAAGGAAGAGAGATATTAGAAGGGAGTTGTACGTATGTCTTTAAAAATAATAATAATAATTAGGTGTGTTCTCAGTCAAACAGTCTACCTGATCAAACTTTGTCTTAATTTTAGTGATAGCAGTGAGATGAAATGCAATGAAAATTGCAAATGAAATTTCTTCAATCCTTATATAGCTATAGATGCCACAGCACTATGGCACAAATGCTTAGTACTTTGAGTTAGATAATAAACCAGTTCATCTCAATGAACGTTCAAATGTTCTTTTTTATCTTCTACATTGCTTGAATTTGGAGGCAATTGTGCACTTCCTTTGTGCATTTTAATTTTAACATGCACATTGATCTTTAAAACTGTAATAGACTATCATTTATATTGGAGCAGCAGGAAATAATGGGAAGTAACTTTTGTATTTCATTTAGTTCTGCTTTTGAACACAGCAAAAACTTTAGTTGTAATTAAATCTGACAAGTAATGATAGTGTGAATGCCATTTATTTTTATTGTTGGGGAGGTAATGTCTCTATCATTTATGAATATTATTCAGAAGTGATCGGATTTTTGAGGTTTTTTTAAGGCATTATAGTGACTACCTCTTTTCATGCTGTATTCTACCTGCTAATAGATGGGCAAGTGGTAAAAGGCACAGGCATGTCATGCTCTTGTATATTACATAGAATTTAGCAAACAGTACTTCTTCAGTCTTTGACAGATCTCATTTGGAAGCAAATCTGCTGTACCTTGTTGCGTTGCATTCTAAAAAACAAAACAAAACCCAAATCAGTGTTTATACATACAATGCAAAACTCTTGCCCAATGTTGACTCTCTGTATTTACCTCTTCTATTTCTTCTGCATGTGATCCGGCTTTCTGTTATGATGTGCTTTTATGGCTTCAGTTTTAATCTCTTCTACTAACTAGTCCCTAGCTTCATTCTGCAATGGCTTTTACTGGCTAGCCATTATTTCAGCTTTTTAAGTGGAAAAGCGTGCTTTGGTTGAGACACTGAGTTGTAGAGTTGGCAGTTTGAAAATCTTATGTTTGAACTAGAGATGCTTTAAAATATGTGAAGATGAAGAACCTTGAAATGTTTCAGCTTGTCTGAGTAATACTGTTGATGTTTCCCATTAGCTGTTGTTCAGTTTTTGCCCAAAATCATCACGATTGATACAGAATTGAGAGGCTAAATACAAAAGATGCTTAAATACAAGTAGGAAGCATTGCTAGATGTCTCTGGGTTCCACAATGTTTAAAATGATAAAATAACATGTGCAACATCATGGAAAACTGAAAATGTACAAAATGTCCTGTAGTTGGTAATTATTGTTGAAGAACTTTATGCAGATAGGGGCAGTAACTTCTTAAATTGAAGTAGAAAGACCATACGCTTCTAATTGCTTTGTCACTTCGTACCTCTACTGTGATGCTCATTTTGTTTTCTATGATTTTCTGTTTTGTTTGGACCAGTAATAGGAAGTAATTCTTAGACATAAATGTTGTATAGGGATCTTACCAACTTTAAGCTGGATCAAGATTAATGTTAAATCAATGTAGTTGTAGAGAACTTAAATGTACAGTTCGTTTAGGTTCTAAAGCAAATTCTGGTTATGTGGGGGCACTAAAATGCTAAATGGTAGTTACAGAAAGAAATCAAGCTTGAGATTTAAGTTATTTTCCATGATGATGCGTTTTTGATGGGAAATAATTAGTTCTGACAAATCAAATTTTAGGGATGTTGATAGGTTTTGTTATGTTATATTCTGCCTCTTTTACCATAGTTTCCTTGGTTGAGTAAGTGTTCAAAACTAGTTTCCCTGTTCTGATTAAAATGTGACTGCAAGAGGAGCTTACCTTGAGTGGGAAGTGTTTGGAGACTGGTACTTTGAAATACTGTCTGTAATTGCATTGTTAAACTTGCAATTGTTAAGCCCACCAGATGAAAGTTTTCAAAATAGTTATTTCCTAGAATGCTCTTCTGCCAGCAGAAGCTTCCAGACTTCAGGTCAGTGACAGATCTGTTTGGGAAGGGGAAAGGCTGGGTGGAAGTGTGCTGAAGCATAGCTGTAGCTACCATCATTTTCTAAGTGAGACTGAAGATGGGAGGAGAAAAGCGCTTAAAGGAAGCATGTGAGAAAGGTTTCCATGTCAGAACGTTTCTCTTACATTGATTTGAATATGAGAAGATAGAAAATTTTTTTAAGGTAGGGTCAGAAAAATAATGTTCGTGTGTTAGTTTAATTCAGAAGTGTGCCACAATTTGCTTTCGTCTGCTTTTACAGTTTGCAAGCTAAGTGCTTAATGTTTGCAAATTCAAGAACGGCAAAGAGAAACAAAAATCGCAGTTGCTAAGTAAATTTGGAGGGCTTGTTTCTCCAAATTGCTGAAGTTTCCAGGCATGCTTTTCTTTGGGCTGAAGAGATACGATGTGTTTTAGGGATGTGGAAGTAAAAAGCTGGGGTAAAAGTACTTCTCTTACTGGGGAAAAAGAGCATGCTGGTAGCATGATTTATTTTTTTAACTTTGTAATAAAACATTATCTGGTACATAACGTTCATGCTAATTCATACTTTGATACATGTGCCTAATTTTGGTGTCGTTCAGTGTGATACAGGATCCATCTGTTCTCTTTCTGCACGGACCAGAAGTTTTATATACCTCATCCTAACTTATTAGCATAAGTTAGGTTTTATTTTGACCATGGTTGCAACACATTCAGTGGACTGAAAATAGAAGCTGGATGGATTTTCATCAGTTTGTCAAGGACTGTTTTATATTTCATAGGTTCAACAGGAATCTTATGCATAGGGAGAATACTTCAGATTTCCAAGGTGTCCATTTCTGCAGGATTTTGCTCACTTTTTTTCCTTGGAGAATAAATTAGTAAGGAATTGCAGTTGAAATAAAGGTGAATTTTAGCAGTTGCATTAGGAATTAAAAGGTGTGGCTTTTTTTTTTTTTTAATTTTTTTTTCTTATGGTAATTAGATAAGTGTATGGACAGGGTAAAGGAATGATTATTCTTTGAAGATGCTCATTTAAAATGACTGCTTCTCTATTCTAGATGTTTTCTAGTTATTTGGGGAGATAAATTAAAAGAGTTTCTGTTCAGACATTTCCTGTTCACTTTGATCACAATATAAATGGGCAGGGTTTTATAAGAAAAGTGGAAATAACCTTCCTTCTGTGCTCTCCTTTTCTGAAATCCTTGATTGGAAACTCTAATTGGTTGGTGATCAGTGATATTATAAATGAAAAAGCAAAACAACTGATGTTTCAAAATTAGGTAATAAGTGTTCCTGAGCTGAAATTAGTTCTATAACTATGTTTATCTTTGAATCGCTGTACTCATCGTCTTGCTTTTCCTTGAAATAAGATACAGAAAACAATCCTATTTAAGTGAGATGAAATACTGTTTGGTTTCAGAATCTTATTTAATGTAAGAACTGGAAGAAATGCAGCATCCCAGCTTTTCTGCTGAAGCTGGGGTAACTATTAGGAAGCGTAGTTTACTTCCTCTCAGGTTTCTTGTTTGAGCATAGTATACAAAATGTGCATAATTTTCCATGGTTTCTTTCTACAGCTGCTTAAGAGTGATACATGAGTGAAAAATGAATTTTATTTAGTGTTTTCTGAAAAACACATTAAAGCTACAATTTGGTAGCTTTAATGAAAGTGGCAAAGGGGAGTCTGAAATTGTGCTAAGAGAGCAAACTGGGAGATAAAACTGGAGCTAGTATATTTAAAACATCACAAGTTACACTAAATACGTAATGGTTAAAAACTGAAAGAGCTGTAGAGAGCATCAACTAACAGCAAGGATAACTCATAGATTTGCTTTAACTAAATTGCCAAATTATTAATGAAATATTGAAAATCCATTTGGTATTTTAAGGAGAGGCAACATGAGGAGAGTGTTCAGATGCAAAGCAATTATGTGTAATTGCCCTTTTTCTTTTTCTTTTTCTTTTTTTTACTCTCCCATAGGATGTTTTAAACACCTCAAGACGAGCGTTTCATCAGAAGCACTAACGGTTGCTGGCATGCCTTGGATAAGGTGGTGACTGCTGGATGTAATTTGTTTCTGTTTACTGCAGAGAGCCAAAACTGACTCCATTTGGAGTTGAGAGAAATAGCAGTACAGACCTATCAAGATGACTGATCCTATGATGGATTTTTTTGATGATGCCAACCTTTTCAGTGAGACCTTAGAAGGTTTGTCAGATGATGCCTTTGTTCAACCTGGACCTGTTTCGCTTGTTGATGAATTAAATTTAGGTGCAGAATTTGAACCTTTGCACATAGACTCATTGAATCATGTGCAGGATGCTCCGAATCAACAAAAGTTGAGTGACTTTGAACAGCTGAATCAGTACGATTCCCTGAAACTTCACCAAGTGAATCAGTCTTTTAATAGTTCAACAGACAACGTCTTATCACCACACTCTCAGTTCAACTGTTCACCAATTCATCCGCAAAACCAGACTAATGGGATGTTTCCAGATGTGGCCGATGGTAGTCCCATGTGGGGTCATCAAACTGCCACAACTGTTTCAAATCAAAATGGGTCCCCCTTTCACCAAGGACATTCTCAGTCTATGCAGCAAAACAAAAGCTTTGTAGCACACCATGACTTTGCCTTATTTCAGGCTAATGAACCACAGCATCAGTGTGCCTCGCTACGATCGCAACAAAGCAGGAACAACACGGGGCAAGATGCTCTGAGTCAGCCAAAAGACTTCTTGGAAGTTAACGTATCTACTTCTCACAGAGTCAGTGTTAACCACCCACCTCCAGTTTCTAATCCTACAACTTCACAGCAGCCTCTGTCTGTTCAGCCGTTTTCTCAAACTGCAAATGCTTCATTACATTTTTGTGGGAATCAAGAAGGAACTTTTGGTGGACAGTCCCCAACGATTACTCCATGTTCTGTCAATAACGGCCAACAATTTTCATCTCCTTATTCTTACTCTAATAACCACATTTCTCCTACCAGCCTTCTTCAGTCTACCACAGCTCTTTCTAGTAGCCAGCAGACACATCCAATCTCTGATTTCACTGGAAGCGATGCCTTTACATCTCAAACGGGGACCAAGCAAGACACAGCTGAGCACATGTTAAATGCTAATACACCTTTGAATTCAAATAGTTTTCAAATGTTGCATTCTTCGCATCCTCAGGGCAACTTTAGTAGTTCAAAACTCTCTCCTGTGAGTATTAGTTTTCCAGCTTCTGCTGGTTCTGCTTCTCAGATAAGCCATTTCACTGACCCTATTGAGAGCAACGGTTTTACATCTTTGGATGATAACTTACTTCATCAAGTTGACGCTCCAAACGAACCATTTACAGGACTTGACCCAGATGACCTCCTTCAGGAAGATCTGCTACCACAGTTTGATGATTCTGCGTTTGTTCAGGATAGCACAAGCCATGTTTTAGAGCATGACCTAGAAGACCACATAACCCCACATCCAGTAACACAGTCATCTGATATTGTTCGGGCACAGTCTCAAACTCAGATCCATCCCTGGCATTCTTCAGTTTCTAGTCAGCATCTGCAAGACAGAAGTCGTGTAACCTTCCAAGGACAGGTATGTAGGGGTTTTGGAGCATGGGAGTTTACCTGTCTGGTTTGATTGATCTCATATTGGAGCTTGTACCAAAGCAGAGTGATGAAATCTCAGAGCTTTTGGTGGTAATTGGCTCTGAGGAACTGCTAGTCTAGGAGAAGGCTGTTGCAAACCTGTTTTCTCTTCTGTTGTTTTCCTGCTGTTGTAGAAAACAAAATTTATATGACCTGAGATACTTATTCAGAGAAAATGAAGTCAGTCCTACTTACTTTTCTGAAGTACAGCAGAGAAAAGTGTTTTATGCTTCAGGAGCAAATACTATGACTTACTGTATTTTAAAGTACTCATAGCAAAGCATTTTTTAAGAGCTTTAATAAGACTTATTGGTGTGGCTGATTTCCTGCAGGGGTTGTACAGTTTTATTGTTCTATTGGTCCTTTGCTTGGTAACTTGGTGCTCGTGCTCATTAACTATAAAAATACTTTTTGTTTGCTTTCATGTGATTAGTAGTAATAGAAGAAACTATGCTTATTTTGTGTTCTTTTGGTTTTTTTTTTTGTTACTTCTGACTAAAAAATCTCCAGTTCTTCCATAGCATCCACATCTACTGCATGGAGAACATGAATGCTTAAGACTTGCCTTTTTTTGTTCTAATGGGGTACAAGAGAAATGAACTGTGGAGATGATGCTTTGCATGTTATCTGAAGGAAATTGAGATTGTATGAGCATTGAGGAGTTTAGAAAAGCAGTGCTTCAGTGACTTGAGTATTTGAAACACAGTTTTATTGATTTATTTTTGAAAGCTTTTTGTCATGAGAAAGAAGTGAATTTTCAAGTAGTTCCTATTGGTTAAAATACAAACATTACAATCATTTCTTTTAGCATACTGACTCTCATCTCCATCTGTATCACCTCGTGTTTTGTTGGAAGTGTGTACACAGTAATAAATAGAAATGTAGGCTGGTGTTTCTGGGTTGCTTTGCTCTGTTGGAAAGAAGAGGGCCCAATGTATTTCTCTGGTTCAGTAGGCTGCTGGTTCAGAACAGTTGCTGCTGATGTTCAGGAAGCAGGTAACTTTCAGTTTCTACTAGTGAAGCTTTTGTTGGTGTTGTGCTGGTATGTTGTTAATAAAATACGCATACAGCATATAGAATGATGTGGTAAGGTGTCCTCATGCCAGTGGTATCTAGCAGAGAGCAGTGTGATGGGATCTAGATGATGCTGCAAGGATGGCAGTGCCCAATGTCACTGCCATGGAGCTGGGCTCATCAGCCGTGGTGCTGTGGCACATGGGACTGTGGGGTGGGTGGGATGTGGAGTCCTGGAGAAGTGGGGGTGGTGAGAAATGCATGGGGACTGTTTGTGAGCAGCATGCAGGATACAAGTCAGGTAGTGAAAAGTGAGTCCAGTTAAACCTTCTGGTGCTACAGCTCTTGTGTTGCACACAGCACAGCAGTTTCAAGCCTGCATCAGCCTCACTGACATGGGTTCAGTGCATTGTTTGGTAAGTAGGAATAGAGCTCTGTGGCCTGTAGGGAGTGTTTAGTTATTCTGGGGATGTTGCTTTGTTTCTTTTAGTATTGGGAGAGCAAAGCGATTTCACAATTTGACTTGACTTTGTCCCTTCACTTTCCCTTTTACTTTTTTCTGGAACTTTGAAATGAAACCAACAGAAAACAGTTATAAAAGCTGCTCAGCTGTTCTTTATTACTGTTTGTTGATATGCAATAAGTTGTATGAGTTGGATTCTGACCTTAAGTTTATCTAATAGAACATATGTTCAGCGTTTCCTTCAGGAACTGGTCATGCATCAGTAGCTGTCAGACAATCTCAAGGCACGTAGGGAGGAGAGAAGCAAATAATATAGAAGCCTCTTTAAACCTGAAATCTACATCATGTGAATTAGTAATAGAGAAGTATAACAGCTACTGATGCTGCGTGTTTCAGGTGTCCTTTTCTTCTTGCAACTCCAGGAGGAATTTTGATTCCAGTTCTGATTTCTGTTGCTTCTTTGATAACTTTGTAGAATTTTGAGTTCGAGATCCATTTCTTTCAGCTTTTTTTTTTTTTTTTTTTTCTTACAAATGTGTGTAGTTAAACTAGAGAGGGGAAAAAGTGGTGTATGGGAGAACATGGATCTTAGTGAAGCTGGTTGTGTTTAGATCAGGAGTTAGGTAGGATGGGATTTTTTTTATTATTTTTTTTTTTTAGTATTTGTAGGAAGAAGTAAAGAAATATTTACCATTTAGCAATGCTTCGTACTGGATTTTCTATCCATAGAGGAAACAGTTACTGGGAGATTTGTTTTCCTCAGTTTTACTTTGATAATGATGGAGGTTTTTTGGACGATAACTTTCATTATATGAAATAGTTAATGAACTGTAGCAACCAGAATGGACCCAATGTTATTCAACCAAAGACGTTCGAATGCAGTTAGACTGAGATTATTAAAAATTGAGAGAAAATTGAGTATTTTCTGTTCTGCTATTTGAAAGGAAACACGTTTATCACAGTTCAACTTATAAAGCCACTCTTTCAATACAAATTAATTTCAAAACTAATGGCTCAGTGTAATGGTGTACAATTAAAAGCAATCTAAAATATCTTATGCTGCTGTTGCACTTTCTATGCCTGCTGTAATTAGATTATAATTGTAAATATATTGTTGCTCTTAATTTTACATCATGCATTTTTCATCATAGTCTGATTATGAGAACAAAGTGAAGTGGAGAAATACACAGGAGATTCATGTAGTCCTACCCTCGGCTAATACAAAGCTTCTGTTCTTTTTACCTCCACTTGAAACTGTTTTGCAGATAGTCTATTTGTTTTTCGTAAGTTTAAAGAAGGTGGCAGAACTACAGGCCTCAGTGTTCAGTTTAGAAGTAAAAGGAAGTTGGAACGGGGCGCAAATTGACCTGAGAGAACACTGCAACCATCTCACTGACTGTTATTTTGTAATAAGCTTTTTAATCTGCTCTAGATACATAAATGAAAGCAGAATAGTTGAAGTTGAGCTAACAAATAATATTCCATTAATAACTTCAAGTGCTATAGCACAAGGTGGCAGTCTCAACTTCTTTATTAGAGAATCTTTTTTTCCTTTTAATTGTGATTAAATGTTTGGCACCTAACTTGATATTTCAGTGTGTTCATGACCTCCAGCATTCCGCATCTGACTTCTGGTTTCTTTTAACACTGATTTGAAACCTGAAAGTGCTTTTTTGCTTGCAACTTCATGCTTTCCTGCTGCGTGTTTCAGAGCAACAGATGACACTGTTTTAGAAGAGAACTTGTGTTGCCCTTATTGAAACCTTAGAAACATTGGCAGCTCTGTACTTCTGAGCATATATGAGTATATGGAAGTGGATGATAAGCCTCACCAGGGAGCTCTGGCAACAGGTTCCTGTCCTGCCAAGTTTGTGTCCCGCAGCACATCACAGCCTCGCACCTCTGGCCGTTGGCAAGTGCCTCCTTTTTGTGTCACCTCTGACTTTTGTACAGGTATCCCTTACATCATTTCATTTATTGTTCTGCTGTTCATTGCTGTTGTATGCAAAATCTCGGATTGTGTCTTTTTTATGGAAGACGTGGAAAACAGTGATGTGTTTCTCAGGCAGTTATGGTACGCCCAGCACTCCAGTTAGTTGATAGGTGCTGTGATAGAGGTTGCACAGAAACTAAGGATATGGTATTTTTCAGAGTGTATGTCTTATATTCTATATAGTTCAAGTGAACTTGTAATGAGAAACATTTTCAAATACTTAGTGATTGGCCCATGTTGCTTTTCTGTGAGAAAGAATGGTTTTTCTGTGCATGGTTTCTAAGCGTTCTGCAAAACAAGATGGTAAAATTATGACACTGTTGTTTTCACTGCTTGTGAAGCAGTGGATGACAGTTTTCAGTTGGACTAAGCATAATAAAATCTGTGTCTCAAAATTTTTCCTACTTTACATTATTTGGAAACTGAAATCCGGACATCTGTTGCAGTCAAAGCATTTGTATTCGATGGGGTTTCTTTTAATCTTGAAATGTTTTCAGAAATGTAAAATAAAGTCCTTTCCTCCTCTAAAAAAGAGCCCTGAGCCCTCATCTCCTTCTGAAATGCTGTTGAGCCTATCTCATATCCATTGGATCTATACTATACTTGTTCCTTAATTATGGTTAGTTTTATGGAGGGCGTTGTCATGTTAACAAATTTAAATCTCCGTTTGAACTTGCCTTTCAAACATTTCTAGGAGTCATATCCTATGAGTTCATATCTGTCTGCAGTTTTGACCTTCCTTGCAGCTGGAGTAGCTTAGTAAGTTGTCTCTGCCAAAGTGAGGCAGCAAAATTCAGTTGTCGTCTCCCAGCACCTAACAGAAGCTTATCGTGCCTGGAAAAGTAACCAAAGTAATCCCTGACTTTGTTTTTGCCATCTTTTTCTGCTTTTTGCTTTTCCTCTTTTCCATGGTGCCCACGCATGTAGGAGGAAGTGAAAGTGGCAAAGCTGTGTCAAGTGTCTGCAGTTACCTCTGAGCTGAGCAGTGCAAAGCAAGCAGTCTTTCCAACTGGAACTGTATGGAATGTGCTTTCATTAGCAGTCTGTGGCTTTTTGCCAATGATGTATTCATCACTGAAGTTGGTGATTTTTTGCTAGCTTTTTAAGTGAACATGTATGAATCATTTTATTTTGTATATATTTTATCCAAGTTCTAGAGGAGCGTTTCTTACATTTTGTCATCTTAAAATGAAAAATTGCTTGGGATGCAGGAAAGGAAACATGTAATCATGAGATTAGTCTGTAACACACTTACTGATGAATATTTGTTACTATTTGTAATTTACACCTTTTTCATCTGCCTTGCTTTTCCTTGGGAATTGTGGCTCTATAATAAGGAAATTGATGGAATTTTAAAAACAGGGAAAATTACCAGGGTATTCACTTTACTATTTTGAAGACCTTATGAGTTTGTCAGTTATGAGTGTTTAATCATTCTTCTTGGTTTTGAATCCTTTTAATTATTAGTAGCACTTTGCTTAAGTCTCTCTGAACCCTCTGCAGTTGTTGGATACGTAGGCTGCCTGATTCTTTCTGTGTACTTCCTCTTGAAAAAGAAATTCTTGCTGTTGTAATGGTTGTTATAATTTAAGATATAATTTTTTCCTGTGCTAATTGAATGCTCATTAGATGACTGCAGTAATTGTCTTCAAAATGTGCCAAAAGAGAAAGCTTTCTGTAAAAGGCAGTTAACAGATGGATCAACATACAGGAGTAACCCCACAGATCTTGAGGTGAGACTGGTTGACAAAAATAAGTAAAATAAAGTTACTTAAATTGATAATGTAGAATAAGTATGAATATCTGAATACTTACTGTTTACAAATAGATGTCTTGTTAACATTGAAGACTGTGAAGCAGAGTAATGATATAACTGTGAAAGCTCAGAGTCTGGAAGTTGTACCTAATTACAGAGCAAGAAAGGAAAAACTTGTCTTCAGTTGTTTCCAGAAGACAGCAATCTGTTGAACTGAGGAACTGTTGAAGAGGCTGTTCAGTGTATGGTGAAAGTATAAAGGAAAAGGTAGAAAGGAGAAAAAGCTCCTGTTCTTCTGTCGTGTGTTAATGCATCTTCTGTGCTATGAACTGAACTGCAGCACTGATTGAGGTGCCGGGGAATTTTTTGCCTTTATTTTAGCCAGACCTAAGGGGTAAAAGTTCCTGATTCATTTTAGTGCTTCATGTACAACATTGTGTATTAGCAGTGATAGGGAGGGAAGGAGTGCTGAAATGGGAAGCTCGTTTTTTGGCAGTACAGCCCAAGTCATTGTATGCTGCAGTCACAAATGCCAAGTGGGTGTGAGTGGGCTCATGGTGGGACTTTCCATTGGTACCAGTGGTGAGTACTGATCCGTCCAGTGCTGTTATCTCAAATCTGAGTTGTTTTTTAATGGCTTCAGACACACCATTGCCTCCACAACTTCCAGAATTGCATTTCGTCTTGAGACAGTTTGTAGAAAAGTGATGTTCCATAGAGTGCTTGGAAATGGAAGCAGAACTTTTAAATGAGTTTATGAGTACTGTGGTTTTGAAGGCAAAGAATCTCAAGTACATTTGGAATTGATGTGGCTTTTGTCCAGATGTCAGTGTGTTTTGTGCACTCATGTTTTACAGTTTCTTTTGGCTGTAATGTTAATTCTAAACACATAAATCAGAACAGCTTCCAGTGCTTTGTCCACCCAGATGCCTTGTACGGCTGAGAGGTGTTCTTGTCTTGCTAGTTCCTCAAGGTACAAAATTTGCACGAGCCTCTGGCTGCATGGATTTCAAAGACTCTCGAGAGTGGATTGAATTTGGCAGCTCTTAAGGATGATGCATACAAGTGAGTCGATTTCTTGGGTGATGGAGCTGAGAAGTCATCTGTTGATTTGAATAATTTTGATAAATGAATCTAGGAGTGTAGCTTCAGACTAGGAGCAGTTGACAAGCCTTATATTTTTGAACACAGTATAATTTGTATTTATTTTTATTTTTTGAGTGTGGCAGGCTTTCTTTTGCATGGGTTATTTAGCTCGTGCTTGCACTTGTTCTGTCTTTTTTTGCTCTCTGTGTCTTAGTGTGAAGGCACTTCCATTTGTATCTTAGGAAAGCGTTCCCACTTGGGGGTACTGCTGTTCAGGAGTCAGTCTGTAGTTGAAGGTAATTTCAGTGTTGGTAGCGTATTGTATGTGTGCACGTAATGCTACTCAGTAGCATGCTGAACAGCAAACCAGAACTAGCTTTATAGATTGGGAAGTCCTACGTTAGGGAATAATCGTGGCATAATTGCAGTTTGTGTGTTAGAAAGAAAAGAGCTGGCCTTTCTGTTACAGAAAACATCTCAAATATTTTTGTTCTGAACATTTGTTTGCTTTTATTACAGCATGAAACATTGTTTCAGGAAGAGAAAGCAAAGTTTTTAATCTGGTTGTTTTCTTAAAATAGAGATTGGAAAGGCCTTGCTCCCAGGTTGTAGCAGCAGCAAGCTGTAGGTTGGCATGCTGTGGCTGCAGTACAAGTGTACTTGCAGGAGCAGCATCAGGGATTGCTTAAACACTGAGTGGAGCACTGTGCACACAGACCCGGGGAAGCTCTCCAAAATTTAAGTTATTAAAGCTGCTTCTGGAGTCCTAAAGCATTGCAGTGCTGAATGTTTTAATAATACTTAGAGCTGTGAAACTGAAGCATGATTTTAACATCTGGTCTGTTACAAGCTACATTACAAGCGAGAAAAACACTGCGAAAGTGCCAACTTCTCTGTGGCCTCAATGTATTGTTGTGATTATTCCAAAATAGTTAGACTTCGGGACCACTGATTTTAAGTCATGCCGTCTTGATTCTATTATGTCTGTGATGGTGGATTTCTAATAGTAACTCACTGTGTGTTCATACTGGAGAAATACTTGTCCTGTTGAAGCTGTCATTGAGGAAGGGGTTGTTTGATGCCTGTCAGCCCTGATTATGTTCAGTCAGACAGGTGTTGCATCATCTCTTCCTTTGGGGATTTTTGTTTGCGATGAAAAGCATGTCGGAATTAGAAGGTGATTTCTAGACATACACAAGTGTGCTCTCTTGTTCTTTCCCCCACCTTCCCTGTTTTAAATGGCTTTTGATGTGGTTTTTCATATCATGCCAGTGGCAGTCATTGCAAAGAACATCTGCCCACAAATCTCAGTGGCATGGCTACGTCATCTTATGGCACGGATATGCATACAAGGACAGGGAAAGGCACCTTAGCATCTCATCTTTGTTGATGGAATTCAGTAGAGAGAAGTTTTAAATGTACAAGCTGAACAAAAATGTTTCTTAAAGTTTGTTTTACATGAAGCAATGCTGAAGTCAGAACTTCTCATTAAAAGAGCAATTAAAAAAAAAAAAGCCAAATTTATTTTGAATTTTCTGTGTTGTAGCTCTTAACTTATGTTATCCTATGGAGTATTCTTTCACCTGTAGTCATATGGTGTTAGGAAATGTGATCATGTCCTGGTCCTCTACAAGAGACATATTTAATGGGGCCAGGCTGCTCATCTTTTTGGCTTAGCACACTTGAACTGCACGTGTGAGCAGGCTTTGACTGACTGGGGAGGTTCTCAGAGCAGGTGAGTGACCCATGCTCAGATGGGGCAAGAGGCCCAGAGATGTGCTTCTGCCATGCAGTGCTGTCAGTGGCCAATGTGCCAGCTTGCTGTCTGGTGGTAGTGGTTCCTGCTGCCTTTGGTATGAAAATCATTTGTCTTGATCTTCTCGCTGGGTCTAGTCCTGTCTTTTGTGCTGAAAGCCAGGTTCTGCTGAGATAGAAGATTACTGTTATGCTTCTTTCTTTTATCTGTCGATCCCTACCAGAAGCTCATGCTCCCTGCTGTTTTCTGTGGCTATTCCAGTGAAGCTTTTGGATGCAGCGTTCTTAGCCTAGAACTTCTTTAGTAGGCTTCTGGGAAAGAGACAGTTTAGTTTTTCCCTTGTGGGATTTTTCCTTTGCCTGAAATTGAATCCTGCTGGTCTCCAGTAGTATCCTGTGACTTGTGAGCTCTGTTTTCAAACCAGTGCCTTTTTAATAAAAGCTTTTTCTGTGGGCATGTGGTTTCCCTCCTCTACTGAGGGAGTGGGTGTTGATCGGGGTAATTCTGAAAACTATTCAATAGAAGTGTTTTTTTAGGCTTAATTTATGCTGGGGAACCACTTTGGCACTGGAGGTTGAACCCTGGCATAGGAAGCTGTCAGAGCAATTCCTTGAAGCTGATGGGGCAGACGTAGGTTTGTTTGAATTCAGTGGCAGATGTCTGCCCCCTCTGATTTAAATGGAAGTATGCTGTGCAGTCAACACTGGTTTTAATGATAATACGTGACTTCCTAGCTGTTAAATTGGGAAAAGTGATTTATTTTTATGTTGGTGTCTTTTAATGTGCACCGTATGCTGATATTTGTTATGCTGCAATTAGTAATATTGAAGACCTATAAAAAAAAAAAAAAAAAAAGCTACGTTCACAGGTTGGTTGAACTTCTACACTTATTTGCTTTTAGTGAATAAAAGTAAATAAGGAGATCTTGCTTGCAAGTCCTTCTGAATACATAGCTTATTTTGATTTAAAGATAGTTATTGTCTTCCTATTAATGGAATCATAGCTCTTTCACATCTCTTGTCTTCTTTTGTTGCACTTCATTGTTTTGCCATCAGCAGTGAAAATACATGCTGGTTTTTAACTTTTTGGTTCTTTTTTTTTTTTTTTTGGTAAAGAGAGTGCTTATATCATAGAATCATTGGCAGGCATTGCCCAAGGCTGCAGCCAGTCACAGTGCTCTGTTCCAGCAGCATTCATACTTCGAATAAGCTGCTTCACTTCACAATTTCAAAAGTGAAATTTACAGAAATTTCAATGGAAGTTGATAAATTATGCTGCTAGAAGAAGTTATAGAAGAGAACCTGTGTCTGTGTTCGGTTGAATCTGTTGTTGTTTCTCTGACCTGGCCCAGCTTGCCTTATTGCTTTCTGTGGGTAATTGCAGGGAGGTGCAGAGCCCAGAGGTGGGCAGGTCGGTGCTAGTTGTGCACTGTTCTTGCCTGTTTGCCCATAGCTTTCCTCCCCTGTGATGAAGCAGCTGCCTGGAAGGAGCAGGGTGCACCAAGCTGGCCCACAGATGGCTCAGCATCTTGCAGCCCTTCCTGGATGCTGTGGCTGAAGGAGTTGCAGGCTTCAGTCTGGGGCAGAAGAGAAGCTTGAGAGTTTGGTGGAGAGTATGAGGAAGTTGTGACAGTAGTGAACTTCACGTGGATAAAAAGTGCAGAAACATGGTGGCAGTTTGGGATGTGAGCCAACAGGTAGCAACTACTTCTGCAGGATTTTGCAGCAAAATCTTGGCAATTTTACATTAAAGTCAACTTTTTTTTAAGGGTTCTTTCTCTTGTATTTAAAAAAATAATAATGTAAAAGTAAACAAAATATCTTGATTTAATACTTTGGAAAGTAAACAGTGGCCAAAACCTGAATACTTTTGAAGTAGTATAGAAACTCGGGGCTGTAAATCTGGGTAGTACTTATGTTGGGAAAAAGGCTGGGTGTGCAGTGAATCAGTCAGATGAAAGCTGCCTCACATGTTCAACTCTTTTGAGTCTATGCAGCTTTCTTCCTGCTTCTCTCTGCAGTTTTTTATGTGAGGAAGTTTTATACGTGCAAAAGGGGGGATCTATAATGTATGTAGTCAAGTGCAGGTAGCTGTAATGATCGAGCAATATTGTCTTGAGTTTTCATGGTGTTTGTTTCACAGTGTGCATTGTGGCTGGTGTCCATTTGGGTATCAGGTCATTGACATGGATACTATTACTGTGCTGTCTGGAGGATGAGGGCACTCAGATATGATGGGCCAGTACTGCTGTTCTGTTGGACTCATGGGGTGGGGATGCTGCTCTTGTATCTGGTGCACCCGTAAGTTGGGCTGTTAAATAACCAGCCTGCATCTACTGGATACAGCCTCACTGCATACATTTGTATACTGAGCTGAAGATGGGAACAGTTCCAGTAGGTCAGTGATAGCTTGTCTGAGCTGTTGTAAAAGTTATGCTTAAAAAGGGATAAAGCTTTTGGTAGAGAGTAAAACTTAACGCGTTCAGTAAGTTCTGTGTGCAGCATCTCTTTCTCGTGAACTTATTATGAATGGAGCATATTTAATCTCAAGGATTAATTTTTCCCTATTTCTGATTACAGATGGAATTAATAAATGTGGTTTCTGATTACAGAATACCACTGGTTCTCTGGGTCTCCAAGCAAAAACAAGCTAAGATTTTTGTTCAGACCTTCACTTTGCTTTTTGATCATTCTTGCAGTTTTGAAAAAATGCAAATGCTTAGCTAGCTTCCTCTTGTGACTCATAAGGCCTTCAAGTAAGCTGCTGTATTACTGCAGAGCTTGTTCCCTTCCAGACAGGCAGTTTCTGAAAGAATCTTTCCCATTAGAGGCTGCCTTGCTTCTTGTCAGTGAAAAGCTGATGTTTTAGACCATCGTATCAGATTTGTTTCTGTACTTAAATCTGAGCCTGTGAATTCTTCTTGACTTCAGACAACTGAACTTGCAGATTTGTCTTACTTTTAGGATGGAAGTTTGAGCACATCAAAAGAAAAAAAAGTAGAAAGCAGTAGTTTGTGAAGTTGATGGTTAGAAAGCTAACTACAGCAGTCTTTTGTTTTGTTTTTGTTAGACATAGAATTGAAACAGGTTTGAGAAATCAGAAGTACAGTAATTAGAGGCTTTTCAGGATATGTTACTCTAAATTATAAATGTGCTATATTAAACTTCTTTGAAAAAGGGAAGATGATAAACCCCGAGTTTCTGTGAATATACAATTTCCTTAAACCTTCAAAATGAATGCATTTTAATTTGTACATCAAAAATTTCCCTTTCAATCATAGTTCAGTACAATATTGTGCTTAAAATAATCCTGTAGTACAGGGAAAATAGAAAATTGAATGCCATGTGACACTAAAGCTAGAATAAAAATAGGTGTGAAGGATGGGTATTTTGGTCACTCGTACCAAATACCTTCTGAAGAAATATGGATTACAGTAGGGTTTCCGTGGTTCTTTGGCTTGGTTGTGCTGGGATGCTACGAGGCAACAGAGGGAGCTAGAGAGGCTCCTGCTTTAGCTGGAGGAAGTTTAGGATTTCTTTTGTGGGAGGATAAAATGAAAGAATGCGTATGTGATGATTTGGTGTCCAAGTGGTGGATTTTGCAGCTGGTGGCCACAGTGGTTGTAGCAGTCTTGGATTCTTGGAGGCCTAAGAAGGAGGGAGGTTGTATTTCATTTCCCCCACTGAGATCTCTACTGTCTACTTTATGGCATTGGAAGGGGCATTTCTGAGATGTCTGTTCTTCTAATTTATCTGAAGTAAATTAATGACTTAGAAATTGTGGGGAAGTTGGAAGCATAAATGTGCCAACTTGTCTGACGTAGTTGTGCCGCCTTGCTTTTTTTGCGGCAAGCCAGATAAAAATTGAGCAGCTGTCACTTGAAGTTTAATATGCATGCATAACTGTAACCTGAGAGCTTAGCTGTGTGTTTTAAAGCTAAATATTTCTTTTAAGTCTGTAGTCAAAGGATAGTGTGATTATCAAAGCTGCTTTAATAAGGGGCAAAAGCATTCCTTATTCTGTCAGTTGCAGGGAGCATTCAGTGTATCTTCCTGTTGGTCTGGTCTGAGCAACATGGCAAACAGGCCAGCCGGGTGAAGGTATTAATAATGTATTGCCTTGGGATAGCCAGTGGGATATGATGAAGTTGTAGTGGATAAACTTAGCTACGTATCATGTTATACTTAGCTAAGTTATCCCTGACTGTAAGCACATGAGGATGTCTTGCGTGTCCAGTTGTGAAGCATCCCATTGGGTGATGGTAGCGGAGGAATGGACTGCTACTCTGCACTGCCATCTTAAGTTTCACACTGTGCCTCTGTGCTGGTTCTGGTTGCTGTAGGGATGCTTCAGATTGAGGAGCTGTAAAAGCAAGCTTGCTGATGACTCAAAGCTGCTGTGAATGGATGTGGTCCACAGTAGTGATAGCGGCACTTTTCTGCTTGCCTTATCCGTGTTGCTCTCAGTGTGCTCTTTTAAAATTCAGCACATAGTAGCAGGAATAGAAAATGTTGCCAACAGTAAGTTTTACTTGCTACATTTTGTTACTATGTGTTAGATTTTCCAGAGACCCTGTGCTCACAATGCAGGAAGATAGAATACCGAATCATTTTGCAGTAGGACAACTTGCTTTGCTTGTGTTTCTATTTCGGTGGTGATTGTTCGTGTACTTTTATAATAAATATTTGAATATTTATCACTTAATCTTCAGATAAGTCGTATTGAGATTTCCTGTTGTTTGCTTCTATTTTATGTTGTGGTTTTGTTTTCAGTATTAGAAACGTTAGGAGGTAGTGCCATCTTAGTCTTATTCTGGCATTTTTCTAAGGGAGAACAGGCTTATTAAGTTTCCTTGCTTTTGAAATCTGAGGAGTTCAGGAAAGACACATCTTAGTATTTTTGTCTACAGAAAAGCATATGTGCTGAAGTGCAGTACAAATTATTAATTACAACCCTAGTTGTACTTTACATTTACATTTGGTATCCCTTCAAAGAGTCTCTTTACTTTGTACTTAAAACATAAAGCAAAAATAAGTCAAATGAGAGAATACCAAGTTTCCTACAGAACAAAGCAAAATAAACAGCTTATCCCACTTGGCTCCAATATTGTTATTGATCAAGTTCTAGCACTGTGAGAGACTACTTCAACTGATGACTGTTCAGCAGTGAAAGACTGAAAATTAGTGCTGTTTCAGTTAATGTTGTTATTTCTTTGGAGTTCAAGAGGCCTTCAGAAAAGAAGCTTTGCAGCATCCCACTAGGGACAGTTATGGAAGCTGTCTGAACTTCTTGACCTGTTAAACAGAAGTTTTCCTATTGTAAAAGCAGGTTTACCAGTAGAGGGTAACTTTTACATGTACATTATAAGACTGCCTTTGTTCTGAGATTTCAGTGGATCAATATATTTGTAGGGCTTTGTTTGGGGTTTTTGAACTCTGATGACCGGTCACTTCAAATCAGAACTGTGTTCTTTTCTTGTCCATAAGTACTTTGTGAAATATCTTGTGCGTTTACCTGACTTGTTTTGTAGAGTATTAAGTCAAATGTTGGTTTGTTAGATGGTTGGGTTTGATTTCTTGTTTGTTTGGCTTTGGAGTTACTTAAATGTTGGCAGGTACAATCATTCAGAACTGTAGAAAAGTACCACAGGTAGCGGTGCTTTTTTTTTTTTTTTTTTTGCTGGATCTGTTTGTGTGTTTTTGGAAATAAAGCTGAAACTTCTGGATCCATAGGATAGGCAGTAGAGGCTTTACAAGATCTGCAGTGGTGTGGAATGACTCTACAACTGATCTGAACCCTGGCAATTCAAATCTGTTGTGCATCCACAACTCCAGCTGACTTGGATGTGATCATTGCGTTTTCTTCAACAGCTTTGTTTCATGTCAAGTGTAGCAGTACTTCCTGTGGGATACCCAACGTGCAAAAGTGCGCAGAGTTTTGGGCTAAGGTCAGTACAAGTACTCGGTGTTACTGGTTCTTCATGTGGAAAAGCAGCAAGGGCACTGGGACAGCTGGTTGTCTTTTTATATTTTGTGCTGTCATCCACATAAATGTAATATTTGGTTGAAGCCTTGAGGTAAACGTGCTTTAACTTATGGACTACGGTAACAAAATTTACATTCTGAGGTGACTGTTACACACAGATTAAACAGCTGCACTGACACTTGTTTATCAATGTAACAAATAAAGGAGACAACCAAGGTAATTTTTTTCCTGCTCTTTTATCTATTTGTAACACTTAATTTCAATTAGGTTTCAAGTGTCTATTTCTTAATTCTGTGTCCCTGAAATAGATATTTATTAATGACAATAATAAGAAAGAGAAGAATGAGTAATATTATCAGTATATTGCAAGAACCGCAGCTTAGAATGGTTCATTTCTTAATTGTTCCCCACAGTTGTTCGTAATATATACCTCCCAAAAGAAAGGAAAATGGTAAAACCCCATGGACAGTGCTCTTTGCTTGGTAGGTAGTATGGGGCAGCTGCTGAAGAAGAGACTTAAAAGTCAACTCTTCAAACTCCTAAGAGTTCAACTCTCTGAAAGTGTAGATAACAGCAGGACAAGGGGAAATGGTTTTATGTTGAGGGAGGGAAGATTTAGGTTGGATGTTAGGGGGAAGCTCTTTACTGTAGCGTGGCGAGGTGCTGGAACAGGCTGCCCCGGGAGGTTGTGGATGCCCCATCCCTGGAGGTGTTCAAGGCCAGGTTGGATGGGGCCCTGGGTAGCCTGGAGTAGTGTTAAATGGGGAGGTTGGTGGTTCTGCATGTGGCAGGGGGTTGGAGATTCGTGATCCTTGAGGTCTCTTCCAATCCGGGCTATTCTGTGAAAAGCTTGAATAAAAATTCTGAAGGGAAGTATGATAGCTTAAAGCATTTGCAGTTTTCAAATTCTGATGTGATCACAGTGTGAAAATAAATGACAATCTGATTTGGGCAGAAGCACAATACTGATCATCGTTTAGGTGATTCCTGTATTTGTGGTGTAGCTGGGATATTGATATTATTTCAGCGACTTGACATGCACAAAGGGATTCCTTGTTTGTGAATTAACATGGACAGAGATGATGGAGTGGCAGTGCAAGAGGATCAGGTTTCCAGGTGGCTAATTTTAGCTGCTTTCAGCGTGGTTGGATGTCAAGGTCATCTTGTTCTGCCTCAGGTCCTGGTAGATGAGCAAGAACTGTGTTCTCACTCAGGACACAAAGTACTTAGTGGTCGTGTCTTCCTGCTGATGCCTCCTACTACTAGAAATAAAAGAATCTTCAGAGGCACTGCAAGTGTAAAGCTTAGCTTTTCTGTTTTCTACAATAGGTAGGATCATTATTTAATTCTTAGCTAGTATTTCGATGAGCATATGCATGAGTGAGAGCCTTTTAAAAAAATATAAATATGTGGAATATAATTAAGTCAGGAATGCATGATACACTAAAATACCAGGGAAAGGCATTGCAGGTCCTCAGAGGATATAGAGAATGGATGCAAGTCAATAAAGAGACTTGACCATAAAGACTGTGCACGGACAGAGTTGAAAGCAGTCCTGCTCTAGCATGAATGGCCATGGGTTCTGGCAAAAGCAGAAGAGATGTTTTGTTCATGGAGCAGGTAAGGCAGGATCTGGGAGGATTTCCTAGGAGATGGAAACTTCTTGTACGTT
This sequence comes from Lagopus leucura, assembly GCF_019238085.1. Classification (NCBI taxonomy): domain Eukaryota; kingdom Metazoa; phylum Chordata; class Aves; order Galliformes; family Phasianidae; genus Lagopus; species Lagopus leucura. The sequence continues at coordinate 12,486,729 of NW_024962271.1, forward strand.
AAAAACATTTTCTTCCTAGGGCTTCCTTTGAAGTTGATACACAGGGGATGTGGAAAAACTACTTAATGTTGTAGGACAAATTTGAAGCGCGTTTGGGTTTTCAAAGGAAAAGAAGAAAACTGATTGTAAGCATTCATGGCAGTGGTTTCCCCTTGCTGTGGGGAGTACTTTTAGGCAAGTGAAGTGCCTGTCTTGCAAATGCCATGCAGGTGTTGCAGAAATACCTTTCTGCAGAACGCCTTCAGCAGAGTACTGGTAGGAAATGGGATGATCAATGACTTCCTCTCTGGATATTGTCCAGTAACCTGATTGTTTTGACGTTAGTTTAATTAAGATACCAATCTGATGTGTAATGTACCTTCTACCTCTTAAAACTGTGTTCGAGTCTTTGAATGCTGCTTATGTACTTTGAATAGTGGTGCTCACCATCTCCTGTGAATGTGAGGCACGTGTGGTGAAGTCTACAGCTGTTGTCTTACTTGTTCCACCCTTAATATCCCTTAAGGATAGCCCTTCAGTGTGAACAGCAGCACAGCCCATACGTGCTGCTCCTAATGGCTTTTGTGGGTGGCAGCAGCATGAACCTGATACAGAGCTGTGGTTCTTGACACTTCCTGCTGCCCACAGGACTCAGTGTAGAGCGGGCAGCTGACTGAGCCCCAGTAGTGCCACTGGCTGCTGTTTGCTGAAGCTGTTAGCAGCAGAAGATACCTGGAGCTGTTCTGAATCACTGCATTGTTTAGTGTTCAGCTATATTTGGATGACCATCTTCGCGACCACGAAAACTAGAAGCTTGTTTTTACAAATAAAATGCTCATTTTGTAAATGCGTGACTGCCTTGGGGCTTTCCTTTCCACTTTCTCCTACATCTTCTTCAGTTAAAAATTCCTCTCAGTGCTGATGGATGGAGTAGGTTTGTACGCTGCTGGCAAAAAGATGTGCACCTGGGGGTGTCTGATTTGTGTCCCTTCTCAGTGATGGGAGTGTTTTTTGCTTGGCAGAAGACTTCGCCCTTTTTGTTGTACATGGTGCAGCTTTTGGGGATTTGTTTCCAGTGTACATGATAATTTATAACTGTTTGTTTATGACTGTACTTTTTTTAAATATTTAATCAATACTCAGAATAAAAGACCCCTGCAGAATTAGATCCTTACGTTGCTTTGATTGCCAGGTACATGCAGATACTGTTCTTTGTAAAGCAGGGGTATTTCTGGTTCTTGTAATCTCAAAACAATTGTGTTGCTTTGTGATTTTGTTTGTGTGTGTGACAGTGGTGACTTCCCTGATGCAGGTTTCATTGCAGCTTTATTTAGCTTGTGATAGCTGGCTGGTGTCATCCTCCGTCTTCATGGATGTTATTCTCATATGGTAGAAATGCTCGTAGCAAAACTGAAAGAATATGTTTTCAGTTTTCTAACAAACAGCTTAGTGTTGCTGGTGTGCAGGACATGTAACTTAATATAGAAGCTATAGTATGGCCCAAGAAGTAGTGGGTCAGCCTCCAGGTTAAAACAGCCAGTCACCTCGACCAGAATGCTCCCAGTTCTACATGAGGGAGGTAATAGAAGCTGGTGAGGAGTAATGTGCGGGGCAGCTTTGAGTAGGTATGTCATAAGAAACTTCTTTTTAAGGCAACTAAATGCTTAGGAAGATTACTTCAGAAAATTGCCAAAAAGCTACCATTGCCATTATTACCCACTAATTAATTTGGCACTTTTGTTTGTTTGTTTGTTTGTTTTTCTCAGCCCCAGAATGGTTCAGGAAGGTTTCAGTGTATGTTTAAAATCCTCTGATGTTACCAGCTTCAGTAGCTGGTGGCTGAAAGATGAAATTATACTGAGAGTGCATTAGGAAACTTCCTTTATTTTATTTAGCTGATCTCAGAATGCTAAAATAGTACATTATTTAGCATTTTGCTAAGCTATGAAATTGTAACCCTGAGAGATAAATGACTGCAATTTCTGTTATAGGTTGGATAACCGTAACATCAAAGTGTCTTTGCTACAGTTCTAAAAACTAAAATGAAAATTTAATAGTTGTCGTTGTAGTTAAGCTGCATGTTTGCAGAAATATACTTGAAGGTAATGACACTGAGAACTAAAAAAATTCATCCCATGTATCTGTACCACTGAACAATGAAGTTCATCTTGAAATAAGGCTGAAGAAGTGAAATCCCAATCAAGACATATTCTTGAACAGTCCCAAAATCCTAAGAGAAGTCATATCCCAATCTATTTCCTGATTCTTCTTAAATGGGCTTCCAAGAAAAGCAAGGATGTTGATAGGGAATAGCAATGATGTCAAAGTTTCTTATTTTTCTAATGACTTAAAAAAAAAATAATCAGAAAACCGTACCAGCTGCTTTCTTCTCTTTAATACGTTGACAAGAATAGAACGAAAACTTATCGAGTCTATTAGAATAGCATCTTAAAGCCCTTTTATTAGGCAGAGATTATCACCTGGCCGTGTCCTGTGTGATCGAGCAGGCCTTCATCACAAGGTGTGTGATGGTCTGGGCAGAGGGGGGATGGGGAAAAGCAGGGTATGGGTTTCCTCCTTGTTCTGAAAAAAGCTGTGAATTCTGCAAAAGGACACTTACGTAATCGCTGTTGCTTGTTTGGAGTACAGAATTCAATTGCAGAAAGAAAAAAGTAAAAGATATATTGCAGGACAAAACATGTTTGAGGCCACAGCCCAAGGTTTTAATGCCTGTGTTGCAGCCTCTCCATCTCGATGCGAGACTCGTCATGTTGCAGGGAAGCCTTGGCCACAGGAATACGCAGTTCCCACAGTTTTCAGCTTAAGAGAAAATAGTATTTGCAGTTTTACAGCAGGAGATGGAAGAGGAAGAGTTAATCCCGATACCACATGTAGGGAAGAGCAGTCCTTTGGGGGTTAAATTGCAGAACCTAATGGAATAATAACTGGTAGCACCATCTGCTGGCCTACTTCCGCAGAAGGAGTCAGTATTTTTAACGACATCTCTAATATTCATGCTGATGCATTTTGATGCTTTGTGCATTCATTTCTTTCTGTGCTTTGTTGGAATCTGGCTATCTGCTTACAGCTGTGTTGGAAATCCTGCTCTGGAGGGGCGGCGGGCAGGCTCTGCCCTACCTGCGCCGGGCGATCAGCGGCTGTGTGCTCACCAAGGGAGGAATATGTTGATAAATCACAATGTGCGTTTGTGGAGGGTTGTGCATATCTTGGCTGCAGCTTGCTAAATAGGCCATTTAGCAATCTTCTTTCAATGCTTTTCTCTTGAGCACTGCCTGGGGTGCTGAAAAAGCAGAGGGCAAGCCTTTGTCTGACGCCAAAAATGTCTTCAGTGAAGAGGCCAAGAGGAAGGGTAAGTGAAAGCCTGAATGAGTGGGAGGAGGAGGGGTTCTTTGGGCTAAAAGGCTAATGGGATTGAATAACCTTCCTTATTACTGGCTGCTGCGGCGGGAGCCGTGCTGCATCGCCATCTTGAGCTTGTTGCTGTTTGCTCGAGCCATGGTTATTTGTTAGAGCTTGTAGGCCTTGAGGTGGCATTTCAGTGATCCCGCGCCGGCCTCCCTCCCTGCCGCAGCACCGCTCTCTGCCTTTGATGAGGCGCGGGTAGAAAATGGATCCAGTGAAGTGCACTGGATTCAGCCTGGAAATGTGTTTGGAAATTCCTGGTGGCTTTTCTTCGTGCTGTAGTCAGAGGCGCCTTTACGGGTGAGAATGTAACATAAGTGTTATCTGCCGGTTTTTGTCTGTTTGAATAGGAAATTCTTTCCATTCCTTGGAGGGGGAGGGGAAGAAAGCAAAAACATGTCTTCTGGTCTGTGAAGAGCCTGGTGGTTGGGGCATTGCACTTGCGTGTAAACAGCCCCGCATTGGAGAAATAGCACTCAAAAGCCTGAAAATCAAAACAGGACGTACATTTTCTAACTCAGATACTGGCGCTATGTTGGTCGTAATAAAAATACTGCTTTCTGATCCTTTTATCAGGGAGAGCAGCGTAGGCTTGGTTTTGGATTGCTTTTTAAATCTTGATTCTGTTCTAATGATTCTGTTTAGCACCGCTTAAGCCTTGTGGATATGATGCTTGCTCTGAGGTATTTGTGCCCCGGTATCTTACCAAAGAAGAGATGCTAATGCTCTTACTTTGGGGAGGTCTTGGTTTGTTCCAATTTTATGAAGAGAATATTTTCTGGGGATGTTGGAGATGTGCATCAAATGTATGGGAATGCTTGAAAGGCTACGGATCGGTGTGAGGAACTACAGAGAAGGAAAGAATGCTCACAGAATTAGGGGAAGATTTTTTTAAAACTAATTTTAGGACATAGACTGGTTGTTTAAAGTCAACAATTGATGTACTTATTCTGAAACCCACGCCATTCTGTGGTAAAAGCAGAATTCCTTCTTTGTTGTGTCTGTATGCGTCTCTGCAAGTTTAATCCCGGATTTAAAAAGCTTGCACTTTTTCTTCTAAGAAATATTTAGTATCTTAAAATAAGGGTTTTTTTGTTTACTTTTTGTCTCTTGCCGCAGCCTCCTTCCTCCAAGAAGACTGATGGTTCAGGATCACATACCAAGTCACAGAATACCCAGGTGAGGGCAATGTCTGAAAAGAAGCAGAGGAAAAAAGCAGACTCTGAAAGTAAACAAGAGAAGGCAAATCGCATAATATCTGAAGCGATTGCAAAAGCAAAAGAGAGAGGAGAGAGAAACATCCCACGAGTAATGAGTCCAGAAAACTTCCCCAGTGTTTCAGCTGAAGGAAAAGAGGAAAAGAAAGGTAGAAAAGTTAAATCGAAACCCAAGGACAAGGAAAGCAAAAAGCCAAAAACTGGTTCCTCATCCAAAACTAAAGAGAAAACAAAAATTGGGTAAGTAGGTTTAAATGTCTTCTTACTTCTCTTCAGATTTATCAAATCTGTGATAAAAGTGCAAACCGCTTACTGATAATGTTCTCATTTACTGCCTACATAGAATTCTTCCTAATGAAGTCCATGTGTGGACTTTCTTGTTCAGGAACAAGAGTGCTTTGTTTTCTCTTCAGCTGAAATCATTTTAAAGCTGTCCTTTGAAAGGAATGGCTTCTGTATTTTAGATTTATGCCAGCATTACTTTATACTTACTTTGAAGCATAGACAGCACCAAATTATCTTTCATCTAGTGTTGTCATCTGTTCTGACTCCAAATTAAGTTTATCTGATAATATAAATGCTGTGTTTGTCAATTCTGGCTTATATTTTCGATGTATGGTAAACTGCATAGGACGAAACTGGAAGTTTAATGAACTTGCTAGCAGATGAATGTTCTTACACATATTGTGTGCTGTATCAAAAATACAATGCATATTTGTATTTTAAGTATTTTGTGTTCTTTAGTAGTATCAATTTAGTGTGTCCTGTTAAAGATTCAGGATACAGCAGACTCAGCTGTATCGAGCTGGGCTCATACCGTGGGGGTAAGAAGCCTCCAAGAAACATGTTAGATGTCAGAGGGCTGCAAGGAATTCCATACCTGGCACACTTCTGACTGCAGAGCTAACCTAGTTCTCCAGGATACTTTTAAAGGAAATAATGTGATTTCCGACATGAAGCTTGTGAGTCAGGACTTGAAACAGAAACCTCAGCTATGGTTCAATTCTTTTTTGAAATCCTTTGCCCTTCCAGTGATAACAGAAATAGGAACTGGCATATCTGGCTAGATTGAAATGCCTCGTATGCATATTTCATGTTTAGACAGCATAAACGAATGCTCTTTTAATCAGCCCGTTTCTCTGCATTTCTGCTTTTATTCCTAGTGTGATACTATTCTTGTATGCTCCAAATAAACTACTTCCTTGAGAATTAGTCCGATATTATAAAGGTTACTGTTCTAAATGTTACATGATTTTAACCAGAACTTTACTGGTCTTAATTTTTCTGTTTGCTTATGGATTTGCAAATGAATGCTGCTTATGCACCTGAGCATTTCATCACAATTCTTCCTCGATTCCCCATACCCCATCTCTTCTAAAGTTGAGTTTGGGATATATACTACCAAAGTTGCTTTCATATTTATTTGTGTTGTACAGCAGACATTTTGTGGGTCGTTCTAATCAGGAAGCTTACACACTACTGTTGGCTAGTGTCGTTTTCTGGAACCTTGGCGTGTGTTGCCCTAAGTATGCTTTGTAGCTGTTCATCCAAATAATTAACAGAAGCTGCTGAAAAATAATCCTTTCGATATGCTACATAATTCCAGTAATATTTTTTAATCAGAATAGTCAAATCAACTCTTCCCTGCGAGTAACAGTTCAGCATTCAGTTTCGTCTTCATGAAATGCTTAGCTGTGCACATCAATTTGCATCCGTTTTCTAGTTGTCACGCAGCAGTATCAAATGACAGGTAGACATTTGTCAAAATGTTTTTAACAGGGATGCTTGCGCTTGATCTGAAGTTTGTAGACAGCCTCCCATTTACGTCAACTTTAGGTAACTTGGCCACAATCTGTGAAGGTTTGCATCCCCATTATTTACCACCCCAACTGCCTAAAGCTCCAGTAGTATCCTGTTGGGCAGTGTGATCAAGTAAACAGTGTGGGACAGGTAGATGAAGGGTCAATACTCAGAGGCTGTTAGAGAACTGTGAAGCGAGTCTTCTGGAGCTACTTTTTACAAATTGTACAGAATTTACATAGATGCACAGCTGTCCAACAAAGTATATTGTTTCTGGACACCCACATGCATTTTTTTTTATATGAGTACTTTCACGTGGTGTTACGTTATGTTAACTCTTTTATATCTTATATAACGCATGCATTTTTACAAATAACATATCAACTGCTTAGCAAGAGTATGTACTGCAGTGATTTTGAAGAGCACTAATTGCAAGAAGACCTTGACGTTTGTTTAAAAATAATCCTGTGAGTGTTTACTATGCCAATGTAACTATTGATCTTATGTAAGTAGAACACTTACTCTAGGATGGCTAAAAACTGCCTATTCATAGAATAGAACTCCCACTGAACCTTGAAAGAGTTTTATCATGTTGAAGTAATACGTTAGAAGGCAGAAGCACCTTATTAGGTGAGAAGAACTTGAGAACGTGAGAACTTGAATTTCGTGAAAACCTTGGGCTTTCTTTGGGAAATAAAACTTCTGTAAGCTGTAGAAACCTCAAAGGAAAAAATATTAAAGGGGAAGACACAACTAAATTTTATATGCAACTCTTCTTGCTTAAATGCAAGCATAAAACCTGAAGACAGTAAAAAAGTCATTAAAAATAATAAAAAATAAGTTTATAGCAGTTGAAAGTTGTTTATCAGGTACAGCTCTTTAATGAGCAATGAAACCATCAGCTCTACAGACAGTGAAGGTGTACACTGAAGAAACAAATGAAGTGTGCGTTAGGCTGCAGCGAAGAACTTGTGTAAATGCATCCGGCTTTCCTTTTAAAGGCAGTTGGGCTGTGACACATCCATCCCTGCAGAGTGCCTTGCTGCCCGCTGGGCCGTCTCTCTGGAGGCGCTTGGAACTGGCAGTAACGGTTACAGCTCAGCTCCGTTGGGATGCTGGGAACCAGGCTGGGGGAAGGAGCTGTGCCTCTCAGAGGGGCTGAAGTCAGGCTCGTTGTTCAGGTGACCCCTGCTTGCTTTTAACTTGATCTTTCACATCCCCTCTGTTATCAAACGGGGCCTGAGTGTGCCTTCTCTAGTCAATGCTCAAACAGCAGGTTGTTACCTGGATTACGCTCGCAGGCATTGCTAGTGTGTAATGTGGCCCGTGCTGCTCCTGAGCAGGATTTAGAGTTAGTGATCCAGCTGTGAAAAGGATATGCTCTGCCTTGCTGAACTGGCAGAGTGGAACTGGCATGCTAGTTGCTGAACAGACTTTTATAACATTGCTTGTGAGCCAACGGTTTCTATTTAAAAAGAAAAAGTCTGTGTTTAGATGTAATGTGACACAGCTTTGCTGGCACTGAGCAGCCCTCGTCTAGGGTCACGTTTTGGCTACTGTGTGCTTGGGCACAGGGGAGATGGCATGATTTCAAACAGACCTTTTCTCACTAATTAAATTGGTTTGTCGTTGGGGACTTCATGTTAACTGTTCACATTTTCTGTCATGATTCCTTTGAGATCTGCATATAGAGAAAATTTATAGTGTAATTCTTTCTGGTGGATCACAGTTAGTTATGAATTAGTAGCAATTATTTTCCAGGCAGGCTGTATTTTCTTTCTGAAGTCTCTACTTAAGATTATTAAACCTCTGACCTGTTTAAGTCGAAGAAGCAAGGCCTGTGGTTTCAGCCCACTGGTTTAGAACTGGATCCAAGAATTAGTAAAGTTCTGTGCCATAAAGATTGGTAAAGATAAATGAGTAAATTTTTTTTTTTTTTTTTTTTAATTACCAAGCGTATGACAAGCTATTAGCAGTGTAAGAATGTGTGTATAATGTATTTAGGGTTACCAAATGTGTCACCAGTTACCTTTGGATGTTGATTACTGATCAACTCAACTCTTTACAATTAAGTTACTTTACAATTTTTGTGAGGACTTCAAAGCCACCCTTCATATGCTGTCCATTCAGCCATCTATTTAGGAACCTAAGCACTTAATGTTTTGCATAGAGCTCCTAATGACATGCAAGCTTTGAAAATTGTTTGTGATTTCAGTTCATCCATTTAAGGTGATAGAATTTTTGGTTTAAATGCGTCTTTTACCACTTTATGTAAGGGATTGAAGAGTTACAAATTTGTGAACATTCTGTTGTTCAGAAAAGTAGATTGGCATTTAGATTATATCGCTCTCAAGTATTCCCACCTACTCAAACACAAAATTAAATATCACGGCCCTGATAAAAAGCAGCAGCTCTGCATTAGTGATATAAAGGGTGATATCATTAGAGTACCTATAACTAAATAAATCCCCCTCAGGCCTTAGGAATTAGATGTAACAGAATTAAATCCGGAGTGGTAGCCCTTAAATTCCGAACTACTGTCATTGATCAGAAATAGTTTCATCATTTAATGTGCTAAAGGAGTAGTTGTGGACCCTGGTAGAAAGTCTTTATATCCTCTCTTGTTGATGTGGTGCTGCTAAGGTGATCTGAGTCCTTCCTAACACCAGTTCACAGCACTCCTGCTACTGTGAAGGGGGAAGGAAAAGGAAACCATTCACATTATGCTGACCTTGCATCATTTAGGGCTAAATACAAGAAAGTCTAGAGAATTTCCTAGCAATCAGGCATTGTGAATTCTCTTATTGTATAATTTGTATAAGTCAGACAAATGCTGTTTAATAGGTCTGTGCACAAGTGGAAGAGATCTCGTTGAATCTTTTTATTCCACTCGATAGTAACCCTGTTTTTTTCATGCCTTTAAAGGGCACGAATGTAAAATTTCATCATCCTCCTGGGATGTGTTTGCACATACTGAGCCATGACTCCTTGTCATAGTTTCCTCTGCTTCCAAACTCAAGTTTTGATGCATCATTTGTGCTTAAGTGATGTATTCTTAAGTCTGCTAATTACTGCAGAATATTTGAATGCACAACACTATGGTCTTGTCAGGAAAATAACTAAACATTTTTTTTTTCTTGCATTATGATTCCCATTCTGTATGAGCTTGAAATGGCTGCTTGTTCCAAGTAAGACTAGATGAGTGCTTAAAAAAAAATCTGTCTGCAATCCAAAAGTTATTAATTAGAGATATATTTGGAGGAGGAGATAGTGGGTAACATTGGGTGTTAGTATTATTTATTAAACATATGCTGAAATGAGGAGAGCAGCTGTTTTTATACTACCAGTACATCTCCCATTTGAAGAAGATATGCAGTCTTATCAAGGAGATGTCTGGTTTGTATTTTGCTAATAGAATTTTTAGCAAAGGTTGTAGTGATTAAAAACACTAATGCTGTAGTTCTATTACTAGTAATTAAATGAAATACTTTGACTACAGATTAAAATACTTGGAAGGTGGCTTTTCACATACTAATAACCACTTATTTACTGTTTCTGTGTTTTAAGAATTAAAAGTGATGCATTAAAGGTATGCTTTGAAAGTCAGCAATATTGTGCTGTTTCTTACATGCCTAATGTATGTTTGCTGTTTTCTTTCTTTTCTAATACCTCTTCACATTCAGTGTTTTAAGGCTTCATAATTTTAAAGCCCTTAAAAGTGCTGACAACTTTGCAGTGGCGTTGTTCCCCTATCAGGAATGAACCAGGTTCTAACTGGCTGTTAGTTTGTAAGGAAGAAGTTGCAGCATCCAGAGGTCTGCTCCTCAAATGGTGGTACTTTGAGTCGTAGTTTTGTAGACATAAAACACTTCAGGAGTTATGTGCTTAGGATGAAAAGTAATAATATCTCCTGAGGTCGCTTCTTTCTGGTCTCTTCCACTGTTGTAAGTTTCTCATCATTTTTATTTTACTTTGTTGATAAAGAAGAAGGAAAAAAAAAGTGTTGAATTAATCTACCTTGCCTAATCATTTTATTTCTCTATTACATAATAAGATACTTTAAAAACACAAGTGAAAGTGAAATTGGAATGGAGTCTAGTGATATGATTTATTCTGAGTCTGCAGAGTGCTGTTTCCTTTTCACAGAAAGATAGTTGCTGTTCAGAACAGTTTGTTTCATCTTGGCAGAAGGGATGGTAGCCAAGTATCTTTATGCTTTCCTGCAGAGATTTACAGACTGGCAAAGCAACTTGCTCTCAGTCAAAAAAAAACAACCTCAGAATTGATCCAGTTTTCAGGCTTCTGAAAATCATTGTTTTCACGTAGCACATTTTCTAATAAGTTTTTGGCCAAAATATGAATAGATTGCATTTTTACTAATAGAAATGCATGACTTTAGCACCATGCTGTCAAACAGCAACTTATAATATCAAAGGGCATGGTGGTTCTGGGCACTGGATCAGAAGGAAGCGAAACTATGCATGTATTCCTCTTGTTGGCATCATATCCACAGAAAAGAAGAAACATTCAGAGCAGTGACGTGCAGGGAAGATATTAAGAAAATATCAGGAAGATGCACTTGAAGACAAGTACTGGGTGTAGGAAGTGGAAGATAAAGAGAGACAGATAAAGAGGTGAACACCAGGGACCAGAAGTTGGCTTTGAACAGGCAGCTCTGGAAACAGATTTGTCATCGTGCTTCTCGCACATTCATCGTGTGTTGCCAGTGAAGTTCAGTTCATACTGAGTCAAAAAAGATGGAAGTAGATAATGCTTTTTTTTTTTTTTTTTTTTTTTTTAAACTGAATGTAACCTACTGGCTAACAACTGAAAACATTGTGAAAACACTCATTTTTATGAAGGTCTGTAATCTTTTTGTCTGCCATGTTATTTTATCTATCCCTAATGTTTGGTAACTTCATTTTGTTTGTGGACTGCTAGTTTGATTGTCATAAACATCTGATGATTCTCCTAGATAGACTCTGCCAAAGAGGAGCAAATGAGGAAAGTGTTTCAGCCATCACCTTCTCTTTGATGGCTTTCCAGGTGGACAATATTTGGTACCGTTTTGGGATCAAACACATCAGTTATCTGTATAAAAGTTAGTGCCTTGTGTTTAACTGGTTCTGTAAAATGGCAGAGACCGTTTGTGTGTTGTGTCAGTTTTCTTATTTCTGTTATGCAGAAGTGATAATTAGATGGCATGTAAAATGTATTTTTAAAGAGCAGTGGTTGGCACATCTTGAATATGGAAAAGGAAATATTTCGACTCGTTAGATAAAACATTACTTTGTCATAATTTCTAGCATAACCTTTCAGTCTGTACTGATAAATCATTAGTGCTCATTCTTTAGAATTGATTTCTTTAGTACAGTGCTCTTAGAGAGAAATCTGTGTTTTGAATATGGCTTATTATGGTGTTTTTTAAGACAAACAGATTGGTACAATTTCCTCTTATCTGTTCAGTGACAGACTTATACATACAAGCTACGCATGTCAGGCAGCTTTGAATCATTTTAGATTGTTGTCCAGGTAATTTTAAAAATATAAATGAGAAGAAATTTTACAATGAGAAGCTATTTGAACTAAGTTATTTACTGTCATCATCTGCAGATGACAATTATACTAATTTTATCTGTAGTTTCTTATTGTCAGTCTGGATTTTAGATTCATCTCAAATATTTGTTTATAGATGTATAGTATTTGATACAGAGAACTTTGAGATGAAGCTAACTGCTTACCTGTACAGAAACTCACTAACAGGAGTATGAAACATATTATCAAGTCGTACCGTTCTGTTCTGTGAAGTGCTTTGCATTCTTAAGGGTGTGGGGCTTTTCGATTTTTTTAGTAACAAGAATTGAGGGTATTGGTTATAGATTTGGCACTGTTTTTAAGCTTGAAGTAAACTAGTATATAGCGTTCATTTAGATGGTTTTATTTGTTTTCCCCTGACAGAAAGCTAATCATCACGCTGGGTAAGAAACAGAAAAGAAAAAATGAATCTTCAGATGAATTGTCTGATGCTAAGCAGACTCCACAGAAGTCATTGAAAGATGAAGATTCACAGGTAAGTGATCAGAATCGTTCCCCCTTAAATTTGTATTTGTCTATAGGTTTTCTTTTTCCCATCTCTCCAGTGAATTAGTTCTTTTCATACAGTGGCAGTTGACTGCCTCTTTCTGTCACTCATGTCTCTCTCTCATAGATGACAATCTTTATGTTATCATTTCAGCATGCTGGTAGGCTCTAGTTGTATCTATGAGGACTGTTCCAAAAGTAATGAAACCTATTTTATGATGTTGGCCCACAACATCAGAGACAGGTGTTGGTGGTATGGCAGTAGAGGTTCAACCTTCCCGTCAATATCCTGTTACATTTTGTTGCCTTGTGGCAGAGGGGCAGTCTGAGAAAATGATGTCTAACATGGAAGTGTTTATGAAGGAAAGATGTCATTGAATTCCTTTATATGGAAAAAATGGCGCCCATGATATTCATTGACACTTGCTGAATGTTCGTGGAGACCAAACAGTGGGTGTGAGCACACTGGGGTGGTGAGTGTTGTATTTCAGCAGTGGTGACAGTGATGTGAAATACAAGCTGCGCACTGGATGGAAATGGAAACCTGTCACACCACAAAGTGAAGAGTGTCACACTCAGCTCATCTGAACAAATCACCTGATGGTGGTGCCTGTGTGGAAAAATAGTGTTTTATAGGTGGGAGTTCATTCTATCACCTAGTGTCATTGTTCTCTTTGCATCTGTTCTAGTTTCCATGGAAACAAATAGAGGAGGCATTACTTTCAGAGCAACCAATGTAGAACACAGCTGAAGGAAGTGCAGGATTGAGGGTTGAAGTGGTAGTCATTCTTTTCAGGAATCTCTCCCTTTTAACTGTATTCACTGTTTTAATAGATAGCCCTGATATATTCATTCGCAAAATTCATGCACAAGGAAGCATGAACTGTGTAAGTGATTGTATCTTATTCATATGCATATTAGTAACAGAATTGTAACTCTCTTCCTTTGGGCAGATTCCATTAAAATGTAACATTTCATTCTGAAAATGTGCAGGTTTTTATTCTGTGGCAGTTTCATTGAAGGAGATGTAATCAATATTTATAATAAATTGTTGAGTAAAAATTAATTGTATGATCTGATGATAATGTCAGAAAATAATCATCAAATGCAGAGCTGACCTTTAGTATTTTGCAGATTATGATGATAGGGGAGAAAAAGGGATCAGAAGCCATTTCCAGGAATGGTTTTCTATTAAAGGTGATAAAGTGCCTTAGGTAAATGTTACCTGGAAGGGAGCATGGAATGATTTATTCCTCAGGGTGTTTGTCTTAGTGTGGAAGGCCTGTTTAGTAGATGTAAAAGGAAGTAAAAAGTGGTTTGATGTTCTGAAGAACTATAGGTTAGCGATTAAATTCCTGTCATCGCATGAATATAAACTTGTGGGTCAACAGCTTTAATTCAGAAGACTGGAGACCTTTTCTTTTTGGTTATTGGTTCGGGCTTTTTGCTATTTTAGTTTTAGTATTAAATAGTTCTTGCGTGAAGGGAAAGGAGTGGTGATATTGAGTGGTATCGTGGAAAGGAAATAATTGTGCTGCTGAATGCCACATAACGCTGCTCTGGTAACTGCAGAGGAGTTGGGGAGAAGCATAACAAGAAGAACGTCCATTGCTTCCCTTCATCTCTGCTCTAATTCGTTCTCTGTTTAATTTTTCAACATGGTCATAATTTTCTTTTCCTATTGCAAGTAGCTTTCTATTTCTAAGCCCATGGGAGCAGTAATTTTAGGTTATTCTCCCTAGTTCATTTGGTATGCTTAGTTTCTCAGTAAGCGTATTCTTTAAGTATGTTGATTTATTTTGTGCATCAGATGTTTATATTTATTTACTTGTGACCATATTTCTCAGTGCAGGGAAGTAATACAGCGTTTCTCAAACAAGGGAGATTATATATTAACATTGGAGAGCGTATGTCTGCTGATGTTTTATTAATCATTTCATACATCAAATAAAGACATACTCAGAAAGCCTGAAAATGCTTTTTAACACCTCAGTAGGTTTTGAAAACTTTAACTACTTAATGAATAAAATGTAGCTCTTCAACCTTTTGCTCTTAATTCCTACATCATTTTGCATAGCTCCTATTAACTAGCATTTTTAATAAGAATGTTCCTATGGTTGTTTTAAACTGTAACGTGACAATACTTTTTTTTACGTTGTTTTAAACATTTTTATACATTGTTTTAAACGTAACGTGACAAAAACATGAAGTTCCTTTTTGTGTTAAATTCCCCCACCACACCTCCCTCCCCTCAGCCTCCACACACACACTTTTTGTTGATGAATAGTTATTTTAGCTGCTTTATTGTTGAAAGCTGATTGTTTCACTGTCCGAGCATCTCCAGAAGAGCAATCTGATGCTCATTCTTTGATAAATGCTGTGTTGTGCATACTTCACTACTTCTCTAACTTACCAAAACACTTCAGAAGTTGTCATTAAAGTATAGCAAGGCCTTTACCATCAACCAGCCAGACCAAGGGTTGAACTTAACAGCCAGGAAGAAAGTTCTGGTTCTGCAATCATGTTGTTACTTAATATCTGCTCTGCAGAAGCTTGTATAACAACAGGGATGTTGGGTTTTGGTCTGTTCACAACTTTTTCTTCTTCAGCTGACTACTGCACTGTACTGAAATCACCGATGGCTTTTCCTAAATAAAAAAATTGCTTTGCTGTGTAGCTCACTATAATGAAATTAATTCAAAGAAACTCGTTTACTTTGCTGATTTTATTTTGGTGATGATCAGTTCTCTGAAACTATTGAAATTGAAACTATTGATGCTGTCTTATTGAAGATCTGCTATATATCCTGATGTTCTGTGATTCCTTTTGAACTCTAAAAATAGAAGTATCGAACATTCCTATGAAAAACATAAGGGAAAAAGGTAAAGTTTAGTTGTTTGAAAATAAATTTAGTGGCTATTTTTTCTGTGATTCACATGCTTCATATGTTCCATCAAATTTTGGCCTTCGGTTTTGGTTTAACTTAAATATTCTGAAATTTGCAATCCATGTAAGAGGAAATGTTTGGTAAAGCTTCTTAGCTTTCTTCTATTCCATGCAGAAGAGAAGATCAAATCGTCAAGTTAAAAGGAAAAAGTATGCTGAGGAAGGAGAAGGAAAACAATCGGAAGAAGAAGCTAAAGCTTCTGCAAAAATCAAAAAGAATTCTGCTCCTTTACCTGCTGAGCAGCCTTTACAGTTATTTGTGGTGAGTAAAACCCGCTTTGGTGTTCAGTGTAAATCTACGCTTGACACATGCTGCACTGCTTTCATTTTACTTACGTGTTTAACATGTCTGCCAGAGTTGTTGCTTCTCCATCTTTGTGTAATGAAGGTCACAGTGTGTCTACTGCATCAGAATAATTTAGCAACAGAAAAACAATAAGTCTGTTTTTGGAAAGCATTGGAATCACCACTGCTTGTAAAGGGAATTTATATGAAAAGTGTGTGTGGAGTCTGATGCTTTTACCTGTACTTTTGCACATAGTTCTCTCTATAAATCTACAAAGCCTTCATTTTAAGGTTAAACGTCTGGAAGATTTTGGTTTAGTATGGGAATGTATTTTGCAGCCTGAACAGTAGTAATCAAATATCAGTTGAATGAAAAAGACAATCGTATTCAGGTACTATTTTTTCCTTAAAGCAGACGTGTGTATGTTCAAGGAAGAGTGGAAATATTCACTGTGTGCAAAATTTCTCTACTGGCACGATAGACTGCTACCTTTGAAAGTTGTAGTTACCTTTAGTGTTGATCTTTTAACAAGCCACTCTTGTTGATGAAGCTTTTAAGCCTGATATGGTTGAAAAAAGAGCATTTTCTGCTATTTATAATGATAGCATTGTTTTCCTATGTTTATAGGAGAATCCAAGTGAGGAAGATGCAGCAATTGTAGACAAAATCTTATCCTCTAGGATAATAAAGAAAGAAGTAAGTGATTGTCATTGGATGAAATTATGTATTTTAAAATATGTTTCACTTCAGCATTTTACATTTCCTCTAAATTTTCTTCTTAGGTATCTGCTGGGATGACAGTAGAAACAGAAGAGTTTTTTGTAAAATACAAGAACTAGTAAGTATTACCACATCGTTCAGTTGAAGCTGTTGACTGAAGTGTGGAACCATATTCATATACCAAAGTTTTGTGCTACTGGAGGATGGCTTATGACCAGTTTTTGTCATTTTTCAGATTTCTCTTTGCAAACTTAAAATTGCTAAAAATCTTTGTTATGTTATGAATAATAATTGGCAAGTTAACGCTGTTTTGAAACCTGCTTTGACCAGTAAGCTGCCAGCTGTGGTTGCTGAAAGAACAGAGTTTTGTGAAAATGTTTATTTATTAAATTCAGCAGGGGCAACGTTGCCTGAGGCTAAGTTTAATTTCAGGAATTTAAATGAGCTGCTTTTAGATTTACAGTGTCGGGCATTTAGGAGAGGCTGGCGTAGGTGTCACTTTCTGTTTGGAGAAGAAAAAAGCTTTTCTAGTTATAGAAATGAATTTACATCAGAAGCGGGAAATAAGGAATGAAGAAATGGCTTTTTCCATATTGTCTTTTTCCCCATTTCATACCTGTCTTCTGTCCAGCTACTAAATCTGACTTCAGAAAAATTCACTTGAGGTACAGTTAGTTGGTATGGCTACCATTGAAAATGGTGCTCATTCTTCTTTCTTCTTCGACCCTGCTTCTTCATGTCTCTCCTCTTAAAGGATCTGATTGCATTTTCCTTTCTGATGTGGGCTCTGCTGCTGCTGCTTATGCCCCTCACTGATTCTTTAGATTAGTTTAGCTATACTGTAGTACACTTAAAGAGATGCTCACGTTAAGTACGTGAAAAAGCTAGGCCCAGTTAAGTTCTTCAATCTCTGAAGGATATTCTTAGTTCTTTTTTTGTTGTTGCTTGCATCTGTGGATTTATGGATATTCTCTGATAAAATGTCAGAAATTGAACTTACTTAAGCTCACTTTTAAATGTGCTTGCTTTTCCTCTCAGGCCACTTGAAAGAAATCTGTGAGTCCAGAGAGTTCTATGGACAAAGAAAAAATACTACCTTAACTCGATGCATGTTTGGAAGATAATAGATGATACAGTTATTTGGAAGAATAAATCTTTAATTGTTGCAGTGAATTCTGTCTTAAATGATAAAATATTTCCTCATTTGAATGAAATTTTGGTTTATAAACTGAATTATTTTAACTATGTTAAAAATAGATAGTAAGCCATGGCTTACATTAATATATTAATGTTAATCTCTGTAATTTCAGCTCTTATCTCCACTGTGAGTGGGCCACAGAACAGCAGCTTTTAAAGGATAAAAGAATCCAGCAGAAAATAAAACGGTTCAAACTAAGGCAAGCACAAAGAGCTCACTTTTTTGCAGATGTGAGTATGAAATACTCAAAAGTTATGATGAATATTTGCTACTAACGCAACAGCTGAATGCTGAGAAGTAAATTTAGCCATTAGGACTGGGTTTGCATTGCAGCTGGGGGTTGTTTGTTTAACGTAATTGTAAGAGCAGGCCTTCTGGAGTCACTGACCTAACCTGGCTTGAATGGCTTGGTAAATATAGGATCATTGGGGTAACTACTTCCACGTGAGAATGAGGGAAAGATTATTTTTGTGTGGCTAGGTTCTCCAATATATAAACTTCCCAAGACAAAACTTTATGGCTAAATAAATAGTTAGGGGTTGTGGTTTGTAAAGCATCAGTAGTTTCCAATTATAGGATTCATTCATTCTTGATCAGATTTTGTCTGTGATGAGACCAAGTCCCAGCATATGCCAGCTTTTTTTTTTTTTTTTCTCTTTCAACTGATGTATTATTCTTACATCACAGATGGAAGAAGAACCTTTTAATCCTGACTATGTTGAAGTAGACCGGGTATTAGAAGTCTCTCTTTGTGAAGATAAAGACACTGGTGAGGTAAGTGTATCTTAAAGCATGCCAGGATGATGTACCTGACTAGTAATAGTATTTCTAGCAGATTTTAGAGTTAACACATTCATGATTTCATCATGATTTTAGTCCTCAATAATATTTTCATTGATCCACATCAATCTTGCCATTACCTTGCATTACCATGTTTTTTTAAAATAGAAATCGCAGCTCAATGGCTTTTCTTTTTACTAATATGTAAAAGTAGAAGATGCTTACGGGGTTACTGATGCAAAGGTTGTAATTACCATGTGAGTTGAGACAGAAAACTGATCCTGTCTGTCAGGTAGTGACAAGGAGTCACTGTGGTAAAAGGCACAAGAAGGCAAGCAATAAATATCTCAGATGGTGGTTCTCTCTTCTTCTCTCACTCTACCCTCAGGCTTTTGACAGTCAGCAGTTGAGATGCTGGCAGTGGGCTCCTTCCTCAGTGTTTAACAAAGCTCTTCCTGCACCCAATATATGTTGGCTGCTCCAAAAGTAATGCCTCATATTTTATTACATTCTTTTGGGTTTTTTTGGTCATTTCCACATTTACCAGAAACATAGCAATTCATTTTCCCTAAGACTGACAGTTACATGTGGGTAAGCAGGATTAAAAAGTACTCTGAAGTTCTACAAGAAGTAAAAAAAAAAATAAAAAAAAAAATGAGGAGCCAAGGATAAGTACACAGATTGCTCAGAAAGTATTAGAAATGTATTTTTCTTTCCAGGTATATCCCATAAGTTAGCTCCTCATATAGTAAGGTATATTAACAGTCTGTATATTAAACTGAAAGCTGATAACATTCAGAATTTTCTTCTGCAGCCTGTTGTTTACTATTTAGTAAAATGGTGTTCGTTGCCATATGAAGACAGTACGTGGGAGCTGAAAGAAGATGTAGATCAAGCAAAAATAGAAGAATTTGAACAATTGCAAGCTTCCAGGCCTGACTCAAGGAGATTGGTAAAATTATGCCTATTTTACTTGTCTGTCTTGGCAACTTAGATTTTATCTTCTCCACTGTAAACTTCTGTGTTAAAATGTGAGACTTATTGACATTCTGTGTAAAGGATTTGTGAGCTTAGCTAAGTTACCTAAGGATAATATTTTCACCTAAATTGTAACTGTTAAAAAGAATAAACATTTGGAGAAAATATGAAGCATTACAACTTTTTAAGCTTTTAACTAAGTGATGAGCAACACAGTGAAAACGGCTATTATAGAATCTAAGCACCATTAAGATGAGGAGAAAACAGAATAAAATATATTCATTCTCTTGTAGAAACCCAAGTGAAGTCTTGTGCTTTAGCACTAAAGGAAGTTGACAAGCAGGCCTGTCAAACAGATTCCATAATTACTTCCTGCTTTCATTTTTCTTCTTTTAATAACGAGATAGCTGAAAGGAAGAAAAATACATGTAACAAGGAAATCTGTGTTGTCTTTAAGTTATCAATCTTCTGTCTCAGAGTAGGAGGGGAAAAAAATACTACTTCTATTTAAAGTCCTGTATATGTCACTGTCGTTGCTTACCCTGACTTAAGACATAGGAGTGGTACACCACACTTGCTCTAATTATTTTTTTTATGTAACTGAATATGCACAGTATTTTAATTTGTAGGATTTTATTTTAATCTTCTTTTGTCTGCAAATAATGACAGTAGTCATGGCTAACCTCTTAAGATTATATTTTTCATTTTTACGGTATTTATTTAAAACCCTGCTATTTTGGCATTTGAGAAGGCCTTAATAATATACATCTCTGTTACTGTATTTGACTTGGAGAAAAAGAATTATTGAAGTGCAGTGTACTACTGATAGCCATGACAGCATCAGCAGCAAGTATTTTTTGTTCCAGGCTCCACCACGTAGAAGCAAGTATTTGCTGAGTGCAACCCTGCCAGCGGGAGCGTGGCTCCTCCTGCTGTGGGGATGTGGGCAGATGCTTGCTGGTGGTGGAGGGGAGGAGGCAACAGCAGCTGCTGGGAGGGAAAAGCAACCCCTGCTTGGGGAGGGGGTGCCAGAGGATGCTGACACTGGAAGGACAGAGTCACGGAATTCAGTTCCGAGTTGCCAGATGAGGCTACATGAGTCAAGAGTAAATACAAGCTTTCATAAACCATGGGAAATGTGAAAAGTGCAGCTGATCGTACAGCTGATCAGAAAACATCTTACTAAAACTGTTTTGCTTGAATTTGTGAATTTCTTCAAGCTGTAACATAGAGCTTGTTGAAGAGTGTCTCCTGCAGAATCCTACTTAGTTGCAGTAAAACAACTTCATGGTTTCTTTGTTAGGTTGCCTGCTATAATTTAATTGCCAGTCTGTTGAGTACCCAAGCTTGGAGCCAGGGAGATTAAGATAACATATTTTGATACTGTTAGTCTGTTGTTTCGTGTCCTTAATATTTTTATAGTATAATCTCTAATTTTAAAAGTATTAATTTAAATAGGCAAATACAAATTTCAGTTTTCCACAGACTGGCCATTAGTAAGTAATGTCAACAGTGACAGCATCCCAGTTTAAAGGCTAAGAAATTTCCTTCTAAATTTGGGTGGCTAGGCTTGAGAAAAAGTGAGTAGAACTGTTTTGGGGGAAATAAAAAGGTACGTGCTAACTTTCATACTCGTTTTTCTTTTAAAGGACCGACCACCTCCAAACTCATGGAAGAAGATAGAACACTCAAGGGAATATAAAAATGGCAATCAGCTCAGGGAATATCAACTGGAAGGACTTAACTGGCTTCTATTCAACTGGTACAATAGGTAAATGCATGGATTTTTTGTTAACATAAATGTTTTAACACAGGGAGTGAGTGTTATGAGGAATTAATACTGTTTTAACTAAATTTATCTTTGTTTCTCTGCTACATATGATACAATAAGATACAATACATATGATATGTATTGTATGTAATATGATACATAAGATACAATGGAAAAAAGGAATTGCTCTTCCTTTGAAACTTTGAAAACTATGTTTTTATCAACAGGAATAAAAGAAAACAAATCAAAAAAGAGTCGAATTCACTGAAGATATATTTTCAGTTATAACATTTTTACTGCATAATTGCATGATCTACAAAAAAAATGTTTTCAATTCTCAATCATGCTCTCCATAGCTGTATGAGCATGCATGCTAACAGAGTGAAGAGCTGGAATATGTGGCTGAGCGTGAGCACCCAGTGGTTCTTTGCATAGTTGTTTGATTATATGCCTCAGTTTTGGTTTTGGAAATTCAGGGGAAGTTTGGCACTGATGCTTTGTTTCATCCTGTTTGTGTAATGGTAGCTGGGATGCTTTGTATTTGTGACTTGTATGGAGATTATTGATCACTAGAAGATTCATTATGGTGGGCGTGCTTACAGGAAAACTGATTGATTTGAATTTCTTTAAATTGGGGCAGATGTGGTCCCAAAAAAATAACCTCATGATATTTTCTCTAAGACAACCTCATGGAACCTTCTGTTCCGAGGTTTTGCCAGTGCTAAACACGATTGAAAACTGTGGTTTTGTGCATTAACTTATTCTTTCACCAAAACCAGTGAACGTATGAGTGTCTGTTGCAGTACCTCCATTCTGAATATTGTTTTGAGCCGTTATATTTGAGCTTTGTTTTATAAATTGTCCTTTTGAGTAACAGCTTGAGCACTGTACTTTCTTTGACCTGAATAACAAATAAATGTATTTTACTTTCAGACGAAATTGCATTTTAGCAGATGAAATGGGTCTTGGCAAAACCATTCAGTCAATTACATTCCTCTATGAAATCCTCCTGTCTGGTATAAGAGGGCCTTTTCTGATCATAGCTCCGCTTTCCACTATAACAAATTGGGAAAGAGAATTTCGCACGTGGACTGACCTTAATGTTGTAGTGTACCATGGAAGTATGATCAGCAGGCAGATGATTCAGCAATATGAAATGTACTTCAGGGACTCCCAGGTATCGTAACATCACTTACGTGCACTGTCTTTCCCAAGCTACATCTCACGTAGTAGGGTTGAAAAGTTCACTTTATATTAGCTGTACATATGTCTTACAGAAAGCCTATTTACATTCCCATTGTGTTTTTTTAAGCTTTTTATTTCTCTAAATCTTTGTCTCATTCTTACTGAGTAAATTTTGTGGAAGTGGTTGCAGCAAGATGTATGATGCTTTGGTATGCTGAGAGGAGTTCTTCAATCAAAGAAGTGATACAGATAACATGTGGAGATTAATGTGTATGCAGATAGTTGCAGTTGGAGTCTGAATGAGAAGAGCAGTAAGAACAAAAATAGAGCTGATTAAACTGTTTCCTTTATATAGCTGCTATTTTCATTACTGTAAACTAGCCTTGCTTGTGTACAGTTTGCTTTTCTCTTATTACTTCACGTTAACATTATCTAATTGGATTTCATAGGTTTTTTTTTTTAGTCTTCTTGTGCCTCTTTTATATATTTTACGTAGGCAGGTATTAAAAAAAAAAAAGAATCATCACGTTTCTATATTACTGGTAAAGCAGAAACTTATTTTTAGGTAGCTAAAATTAATAAAAGAATGTTTTCCCTGTGAATTGCTGTGTACTATCTGTCATATTGAATGCCTTCTGTATTCTTTATCAGAGCAATGTAGTTGATCTAGCTAGGTTAGAAGTGTTTGTTTAGCTGTCAGCTGACATTTTTTCGTACATAACTGTGTGAGTGCTAACTGTCATATTGCTGTCACATTTTGATGGGTTGACTCATTTTTTTCTGTCAGCCTTCCGGATTTTTACAGGATTAAAAATGTCGTATTATCTACATGCATCCTCTGAAACTATTAGAAATTCATAAGTGGTTAGAAAATACTGTTGGTTAGATAATACTGAATTCCTATTGATGTTATGTAGATACAAGATCTGCGCAGTTAACGTCAGCCTAGGCTGACAAGCTAAGTTATAATATAAAATCTGGTATCCAGCTTAGAGTAAAATGTCAACAAGATCTTTAAATTGACTTGATTCAATGTAACATAACAAATTTTGCATTGATGAATCTCTAGGGACGTATTGTTCGAGGTACCTACAGATTCCAAGCCATTATCACAACGTTTGAAATGATTCTTGGTGGCTGTCCAGAGCTAAATGCAATTGAGTGGCGATGTGTTATTATTGATGAAGCCCACAGACTGAAAAACAGAAACTGCAAACTGTTAGAAGGACTAAAATTGATGAACCTTGTGAGTACTGCTTTTCACTTCTGTTGTTTAATTCCACTTGTTTTCTGTAAAATGATGTAGAATATGATAAATCACAAGATTGTTTACCTGTCAGAAAAGACTTTTTAAGCAGTCTTTCTGTGAAGAGGCAGGTTCTTGAAAGTCTTTTCAAATGTATGTGCTATTGAGACCTGATGGTTGTGTGGTTTTGATGGGTAAAAAAAAGAATGCTCAGCTTTAACTGTAAGCAGAATCTATTTGTGATGAGACTGTTCTGAAGCCTGTTTTGATTACCATGAAGGCTTCCTTTAATATGGTCTCCTTAATCTTAAAATAGTGCTAAGCAACTCCTGGAATTTGCTAAGGCAGGCTTATTATCTAATCCTGCAGTTTGGATTTTGCTTGATACTCTGGGAGCTTTACAAAAAGCAACTACTACTGTGAGTCTTAGGATTTTTGGAGCATTGCTACAAGGTGCTCCATGACTGGGTTTGGATTGTTCTTTTCTCCAAACTTGACTTATTTTGATCCGCTCATCGCTATGTGTTGTCAGAAGTTATTTTGCTTTCTGATATATGTTTAGTGTTTATTTTTCTCAGTGTGCAGAGAGGGCGATTATACTTGTATGAAAATTGCGGGCCAAGTTGAAGCATTCATTTATTCATTATGGATGAAGGAAGACAAGATTTAAAGAAAAGCTGGTTGAAAATACTTACTATTCATCTACTACTAATCCATCTATCTCTGTATTTAGTATTTAGTAAAATACAGAGCTGCTAATGTCAGGTTATGACGCTCAGACATGATAATTTCGTAGCAAGCGTTTGCATGTAATTCATGTAATTTTTGTTTCCTTTTGTAGGAACATAAAGTGCTGTTAACTGGTACACCACTGCAGAACACAGTAGAAGAGTTATTTAGTCTTCTTCATTTTCTTGAACCATTGCGTTTTCCTGCTGAATCAACATTCATGCAAGAATTTGGAGACCTTAAAACAGAGGAGCAGGTTTGCACGTTGAATTAGTTCATCTTGAGCTTGAGTATTTGAGCATGTGACATGTAGGAGAAACTGTTAGTTTGTATATTAACCATTACTGCATTAGCAATAGTTAGAAACTGACATTACTTGGAACAATACTCTGATAAATTTTAAAACGGAGTCTAAATTGCAAAATTTAAATTATTTTCACCTTTTTTGGATAGATTTTGTAAATATAGCAAGTGAATAGGGAGAAGAATAAAACCTGAGATTTTCTGGCTTCATAGGCAGTTTGTAGGCATGATGTTTTTGAAGCGTGCCAAACATTTCTTTAGTAATCTGAGGTTAAAAATAAGATGACATCATACATGGAAAACATTTTATGTAGGGATAGAAATAAAAAGCAGTGTAAGTTTAAAATTTTTTTGTATTTAACTACAAGTCGTGTGTCCAAAAAACTTTTGTTTCACTCAGGTTCAGAAATTACAAGCTATCCTGAAACCCATGATGCTCAGGCGATTAAAAGAAGATGTAGAAAAAAAGCTGGCTCCTAAGGAAGAGACTATAATTGAAGTAGAACTAACTAATATTCAGAAGAAATACTATCGAGCAATCTTGGAGAAAAATTTTGCTTTCTTATCTAAAGGAGCTGGGCAAGCAAACGTACCAAATTTGGTTAACACTATGATGGAACTCAGAAAATGTTGTAATCATCCTTACCTCATCAAGGGTAAGTACATGAGAAATCAAAATGGAATTCAGTTTTTGAATTTGAATTTCTGTACTTGATTTAAACTACTTAAGAGCTATCGGATGAGGTGGAAACATTTTTGACAGACATTAGGCAAAGTGTAAGGCAGTTGTGTGTTTGAGACCTGAAATGTGAACTTTTTTTGTATGGTTTCCCAAGATACTTATAATTGATTATGATATGGAAATGTTGTACCTCTTTGAAAGCAGCATTAAGAACAGCATCAAGAGTGAACTTATTAAAAAAATATTCTTTTACAGATTATATGATCTGTGTCAGTTTTTGGTGCTTTTCTCACTTATCTTTTTCCTACTTGCAAGAAAATGCATCTGAACTTCTTAGAAATTTTACTGTGTTTTCAGTCAGATTGGGACTTCAGAAAAGGTCTTCAAAATACCACTCAAGACTCGTGTCT
The DNA here is from genome assembly GCF_019238085.1 of Lagopus leucura. Lineage (NCBI taxonomy): Eukaryota > Metazoa > Chordata > Aves > Galliformes > Phasianidae > Lagopus > Lagopus leucura. Next base: position 12,512,463 of record NW_024962271.1, read on the forward strand.
TATTTGAAATATCTCAGCTGTAAAAAGGGCTTTTTAAATGACTTTCTTATCCAACACTGAACAAGTTGTATTTTTCACTTTGCAATTTAGAGATACTCAGTTTTAGATGGTTCTTTTTTACAGTGTTGTTCTACTTAGGAGTGTAAGACTTCAAAAAGCATAGAAATAGATGCTCTTAATAGACATCAGGTCCATCCAGACCTATTATGTCTCCAGCAGTGGCTAACCAGAGTTATATAAAGTATATAGAGGCATTGTTGTGGGTTTTTTGGTAGCTTATTCTTATATGTATGTGAACAGATTTCTGTAGCTTATGCCTGTAGGTACTAAGAGGTACTCTTTGATAGGTGCTGAAGAGAAAATCCTTGGAGAATTTAAAGAAACTTACAGCCCAACTGCTCCAGACTTCCATCTACAAGCAATGATCCAGTCTGCTGGTAAACTGGTTCTTATTGATAAACTTCTTCCAAAAATGAAAGCAGGAGGCCACAAGGTCCTTATCTTCTCTCAAATGGTGCGCTGCCTTGATATTTTGGAGGATTACCTCATACATAAAAGGTAATACTGTGCATACTGTGTAGTTTATTGATCTCAGTATTTTTGGATGTTATGGGAAACAGCATACCAAAAGCAGTATTTCTGTGTTAACTGCAGGTAATCTGTGATTCTGTGGTTTGGTTTCATAAGGCTATTTACTTGAACTGAGCTAACATTTGGTATTTTGTATTTTATATTTGTGTTTAATATACTACTCTTAACTTTATAGTAATATTTAACAATCCAGCATGAAATGATTCCTTTTTCTTTTCTAATATAACTACATCTGGACTAGTATATCATATCTAGAAGTACAACCTTCTGAAATCCACAGAAACTGAAACTTGCTTTATGCTACTGTTTGATTAGAAATGTTAGCGGGTAAGACTTCGTATTTAGCGGAATTAATGACTGTAGGAGATGGCTGCCTGCCACGTAGCCTGTGGTCCTGTAGATTATCTGCTGTCCCATTTTATGCCTGATTAGAAGAAAAATGGTTGTGAAGCTTTTTGACTAGTTGATACGTGTTCAGCCTCCATTTACAATTTGTGGAAGGTACTTACTCCGTTTTTTAAGCAAGACAGGGGCGTTTTATTTGATATCTGAAGTTTTCTTGGAGTCTTCCTAATTATTAAAGGTAAGAGAAGTGGTATTTTTACCTTGGGCTTCTAATTTTGCCACTTTTAGTTGAGGAAGTCATAAATTCATTGATGCCTTGATAAAAGGCAGCGAGAGGTACTGTGAAGTTCTTTTTGTTCTATTTCTCCTGCTCTTGACAAAATCCATGTGTGGTTTGTTGAATGACAGCTCACCAAGTACTTCTTTGTAAAGGTTATTCGGTTACCCCTATCAAGATCAGACAATGTGGTATATAATACAAAAGTACACTGCCTGCTTCTGTACCACAGGCAATGATTCAGAAATAGCACATGAAAAACTTCTAAATATATGTGTTGGCCTCCAGTTTGTAGTGCAAACTAAATGCCATGGTAATACATGTCTAAAGGTATGTGTTGTCAGATAATTGCTCTGATGAACAAAGAACTTTTCTTAAATATTTGATGTTAGAGCTTCCTGATGTGTGTTAGTAGTACAAATAGGCAAGCTCCATTCTGACTTCTGATAATAAAAGTTAGCTCATGACTTTTGTTCACTGTAAAAATAAATATGCAGGCAGGAGATCTGTTCTACTCTTTAAATTACACAAATTTTTGCAATTTTCCATTTGTATGACAATTTCCAGATACTTATATGAACGAATTGATGGACGAGTACGAGGCAACCTCAGGCAAGCTGCAATTGACCGGTTCAGCAAACCAGATTCCGATCGCTTTGTGTTCCTTCTGTGCACCAGAGCTGGTGGTTTGGGGATTAATTTGACTGCAGCAGATACATGCATAATTTTTGATTCAGACTGGAACCCTCAAAATGATCTGCAGGTAAATGCATTGAACATTGACCTGCGGAGTCAAACTTGGTTGTTATGAATTTGATCTCTTGGAGTATTCAGTCTTTATTTTGAACCTGCATCATTTTTAAACACTGAAGTGTTCTTAAGGCATGTGTTTAATGTTTACTGACGAGTGCTTTCTGCCTACACAGATGAAACCCAGATGACTTCATCTGGTCCTGACTTTCTCTTTTAAACTGACTACTCTTTTACATGTGCAGCACAACAGTATCTGAGTTCATAAAGATTTTGATGACATGAAAACCAAGACAGCACTAGATTTGGATTCTGCATATACTGAGTAATATAGAAATTAATTATGGTGTATGGTAAAGCAGCAAATCAAGTTTAGGAGTTTAAGTAAATGGTCACTTGATTTCTTTCTAAGCTTGTACTGTTATTTTTAAGATTATGCTCGAACATGATAAACTTCTTGAATCTTATGCTGTTCTTAAATAGTGTTTTTTATTCTTAAATAGTCTAATTTCTTACTGCTCTTTACCTTTCCTTCAAAAGGCTCAAGCCCGTTGTCACAGGATTGGTCAGAACAAAGCAGTGAAGGTCTACAGACTGATAACTCGTAACTCATATGAAAGAGAGATGTTTGACAGAGCAAGTCTGAAATTGGGACTGGATAAGGCTGTCTTACAGAGTATGAGTGGAAGAGAAAACAGTGTTGGTGGTGTATGTAGACTTACTTTCTAAAAAAATTTTTTTTTAAATTTTTGTAGTCACGTGGGGCCTACTGTAAATCATAGAAGTTGGCATTTTTCTACTGCCTGCCTCTCTGCCATCCTTTTTAATATGACTAAAAATAGTTGATATGACTTATAAGTGTGGTAGCGGTTATTCTGGAAAGTCTTTCCCTATTTCTTACCTCTTAAGTTATGAGGTAAATAATGACTAAGTTAACACAATGGGAAAAGTTTCCGTTTGTATCCCTTTGTCTTCCTGCATTAATATGTGGATCTCCAATAAGATGAGAGTTGCATCTGGTATTAAAGTATAGGTTTGAAACCTTCTGTTCATCACAGTATTGAGTATAGCTACAACCAGAGACAGGTGCATGTAAAAATAAGTACATAGCAAAGTATTTCAGCTGTTAACTAGACTTCTCTCTTAATGATTAATAATTTAGATATTTAATTTAGAATATAAAAGCTGTAGCTAGGTTGCAGAAGCACTGCAATGAAGAAGAAATAAATATCACTTTGGGGGGATTTTCCTAGGCTTTTCAACACGTGTTTTATTTATGCAGATCCAACAACTCTCTAAAAAAGAAATAGAAGACTTGCTTCGAAGAGGTGCGTATGGTGCCATTATGGATGAAGAAGATGAGGGCTCCAAATTCTGTGAGGAAGACATCGACCAAATTTTGCAGCGGCGTACCAAAACTATCACAATTGAATCAGAAGGAAGGGGCTCCACATTTGCCAAGGTATGGAAGCAGCAAGTTGGTCTTTGACAATATAGTTCTGTACGTGTTAGGAAAAAGAAAAGGGCAGACAGAAAACAATTTTAAAAATGTGTGTAATTCATACATAAAAATGTGTTATTTAGGATCTCTTGTATCTTGCTAATCATGGATTAAGTAAAAACCTAAAGAACCAATTAGGGGAATGTGATCATCTCTATCTTTTCATCACAAGAGTTGGAAAAAAGAATCTTCTCTTTTTTCCTAAAAGCAGGGTGTTAGTTTTTTTAAGACCTTCTGAAACGTGGCGTATTCCATGCTCTCATGCTTTGATTGTTGGTAGTTTAAATAATCATTTGAAATTTCCCTCAAGCGAGTAATTTTGCATGAGATTAAATCCTCAAATGCTGATAAGCCTCTTCAAAAGATTCTACTTTTTTCCATTCGAGTAATTTAAATTCAAACTTAGAAGCAGAATAATCTTGCTGCTTAATGTTCTTCTCTCCCGGTAGTACCAAAAAGTTCATTAAATTTTTCTCATTCATTATAGGTCAGAATTGAAAAAATTAAGGGGGAGGAGAACTTTTGAGTTACTTCGCACTGTTAAGTAACTTCTAAAAGCTTAACAGCAACTCAGGAGGTTTTGTAGGAATAAAGTTACACAGTCTTCTCAGCACTGGGGCATTCAAACCCTACAGACTTCTCATGTATGCTCATGTATGCTGCTAGTAAGATTTAGTTTAATGTTTTGCAGGCTAGCTTTGTTGCATCTGGAAACAGGACTGATATTTCTCTAGATGATCCCAACTTCTGGCAGAAATGGGCCAAAAAAGCAGAAATAGATATAGATGCTATCAGTGGCCGAGTAAGTACTGTCATATTGCAGTTTTTTTCAAGTATGTCCTTGCTGTTTAATTCTTAGTTAGCAATGCAGAATGTTTGGTGTGTGTCTTTTTTTAATACTTCGATGTGAATTTGTTTCTGTGGTGGTTAGTTTCTGCATAGGAAATCAACCACCAATAACTTCAGTAATTTCCTAGCTCCCTGTTGTCCCAAAAGAGTTTGGGCATTTCTGATATATTTTATATATATTTATTTTTTAAAGTTCTGAAAACAATTAGAAGATGTAATTATTCTGATTATTTTCTTTTCTGACTGTGAAGCCCGTTCTGGAATCTGGAAAATAGCTCAGTAAAAGGCATAATGTCTTTGTTGTGACTAATGCTTGAAGACATTGCCATGCAGTCAGTTCCATAAAGGTTTTGTTGACCTTTTTTACTGATAGAGGGTAACATGTAGTGTAAGTATTCAGCTCAGAGGAGGTATTGAGTATGGTTTGTAAGCAGCATGCTGGCATCATGGTACTAAACTTTTTATTGTTGTTATCTTAAATACCACAAAATATTATATGTGCTATACACAGATATCTTCAATGATGTGCAAAAGACCTATTTGTAACTTTAGAGACTGTTCATTTTTAAAGTAAATTCACCTACTTAAGCAAAACTTACCAACTGTTTCTCTAATGAGATTTGCTTGAAATTTTACAGAACAGCCTGGTTATTGATACCCCACGAATTAGAAAACAAACAAGGCCCTTCAGTGCTACGAAAGACGAACTGGCTGAATTGTCTGAAGTGGAGAGCGAGGGGGAGGATAAGCCCAAACTCCGCAGGCCTTGTGACCGTTCCAACGGATATGGAAGAACGGAGTGCTTTCGGGTGGAGAAAAACCTACTGGTCTATGGGTATGGCATATAGCATTCTTTGTTCTGGGAAACAATGATCATTTTAGAAGGTGCTTATATTTATGGAGTGACACGCTGGCATGGATCTTGACTGGTTAATAAATGTGTGTGCATATTCACTTTGTATGTAGCCTCCTTACTATCTGATGTGATCCTGAGCATTTTAAGATTTACGATGTTTGCAAAAGTTCTAAGTCTTGTATTTCAATGAAGTTTGAATAGGAACTGAAAATCTAACCAGTCATTTCTAGCATACTTAAGTCATGTGTTAGTTTTGTATATAAACTCTTAGGTCTTCTCTCACCCGCCCCCTCGGAAAGATAAATGACTGTGGTAAATGAACCTAAAACTATATTTTTTCTTCTAAGCAGACAAATTTTGTTTAGAGCAATTTCAAACAGTTTGTTGGGGACACTTCTTTCATATTTCCACTCAGTAAGTTAAACAGAAGAAAAAAGTGGAATTCCTCTAGGATTTTTTGCTTTCCTTTTCAAAAAATAAGCCTGCAGGCTTCTGTAGTGTATGAATTTTAAGTGCTACTGTGTGTTTTTCTTTGGAATAGGTGGGGTCGATGGAGAGAGATTTTATCACATGGTCGCTTCAAGAGACAGCTAAATGAACAGGATGTGGAGATAATTTGCCGAGCTCTCTTAGCCTATTGTCTTGTTCACTACAGAGGGGATGAGAAAATAAAAAGTTTTATATGGGATCTGATTACTCCAACAGAAGATGGGCAAACACGAGAGTTGCAGAATCATCTTGGTAAGGTATTTTTTGCAGTTAAATAGCTTCACATACACTTCCCTCTGAATACTGCTGTAATCAAAGCTAAAAATGCTGCCTGAAAGTGTGCTGCTTGAAATGTACAGAACTTACTCCAGATACCTACATCAATTGATGGAAAAAGAAGTTTCACTTCTGCTTTGCTTTGGTTTTAATGGCAAATCAAAGTGCCAAATGGGTTGGTATACTGTGTGTAAGCTTTCTTTTCATTTCAATTTATAAGAACCTGCTCTTTGTCATTGTAGTTGACAACAGATTATTTCCCCCACTCCTTGTTTGTCTTGAGTTTCTGAAATGTATTTGAGAGATGCTCTCAGACACGAAACAAAGAGAAAATGCCTCCTATTGAGAAGCTGTGAGGATAGTGTATTCTCTGTGTTGCAGGTCACAGTATTGCAGTGGGATTTAGTAACAGTAACTGTCACAGGAGCTCTGTGCCTACCTATTGCTGTTACTGTATCATGTTTTAAATTATACAGGCCTGTCAGCACCTGTGCCTAGAGGAAGAAAAGGAAAAAAAGTGAAGACCCAGGCTAGCACTTTTGATATACACAAAGCAGAATGGCTTCGAAAGTACAATCCAGAACATCTGTTGCAAGATGAAGGATACAAAAAGCACATAAAACACCACTGCAACAAGTAAGCAGCAGTTGAAGTGTGAATGGTTTTTTTTGTTCTTTATGTACAGATTTTTTCTTCTTGTCATTGTCTTCAACTTTAAGATGCTCCTTGTTTTGCTATGAAGAAACAAATTTTTATGGTGTTCATTAGATTAGGTGTTCGTGTTTAAATAATTCTGTTTTCCTTTACAAAAAAAATATGTATATTTCAATGGCGAGGGGCTAGGCTGCTGAGAATGTGAGCTGGCTTGCTTGACTAGTAACAATGAATGAGCTTATTTTAGATAAAGGAATACTCTATAAGAAAACTTGTCATACTCTGCTTGCAGACTTCATAGCTGTAGTCAAGAACTGAGATAAAACAAGGAGAAGCCACATTAATTAAATTCCTAAGTGAGGAGGAATGAAAAGGAATATAAAAGATGTTTATTGTCAGCTCAGTGAAATACTTCTAAGGGAATCTTCTGAATAGGAAAAGGGAAATATTGTTTTTGTTCTTAACAGTATTTTATGAAGCAAGTGAGGGGTATTCTGCTCGATGAAAGGTTCTTTGTTTTGTTTTGTTTTTTGTAACGAAACACCAGCAATAAAGAAGTGCAAGGTGGAGGAACTGGAGCTTGTCTCCTCTCCTAACTGAAGGAAGTGTTTGAAAGTTTTCTGGTGTTATTTAAAAAAAGACAAAACAGCAAAAAAAACCTTTTAGAGTACTAATACATGTTTCTTTTTTTTTCCCTTTAGGGTCTTGCTTCGAGTAAGAATGCTGTATTACTTAAAACAAGAAGTGATTGGTAATGAATTTCAAAAAGTGTTTGATGGAACTGATGCCAGGTGAGCTATATGGAGGCTTTTTTTGCTTGTTCATTTTAAGAGTAAACTTATGGAATGAAAATGAAGTCTTTCCAGATCTAAATAAGAGTAGTTGTGAGGAAATATTTGTGTATTTAGGCTCTGGGAGAAGTGCTTTCATTTGCTCTGTCCACAAAACACTTTGTATCTACTCAATGTGGAGAAGTCTTGACTACTATGAAATGGGAAACCTATCAATGTATAGTACTATTAAAATAAAATAGGCTGAAAAAGTAAGTGAAAGATGAAATTATATACCTTACGTGCTAACTGGTGGGTTTTTGCTTGCATCTTTCTGCACACTTCTGGTTAAGTGCTGCATATTTCGTTGTTATTTTTTACTTAACTGTGGAAGTACTTCTGCCTGGGAATTCTTGCACTCAAAATTTCAAGAATTTGTGGTGGATATAAAGTTTTAATTTGATTCAGAAAGCTGTTATAAGTATTCACAAAGAAGTCTGTCTCATCCCATTGAACACAGAAGCAGATAATTTTTGGCTTTAAGTTTTATAAACTCAAACTGCCAACCCAAAGTTGCCAGAATACTCAGAGAAAAATTATGATATGTTGTTTCTGTTTCAATACTCTTTCTCTCTTACTGGTCTCTGTCAAATATAAATTACCAAACTATGTGTCTTGTGTTACTGTTTTTATTGATTACAGAAGTGAAGAAATGCATTCCTCAGTTTCTTTAGGTTACCAAAACAATTTTTAAAGCTGAGCTACACAGTATAGCAATATTGTATGTACCTCATAGCAGCATGGCCTTACATTTGTTAACTCTTAGTTGCTTTTAAATACCAAAGTGAAATCAAAAATTTAACTTTTCAATCCTGAGAATCTTTACAGTCTTCAAAACCTTTGAATTAGTTTGTTGGACGTGGAATGTGTTATGTGTATTTGAAGAAGGTAGTTTGAAAACCCTGTATAGCATACAAATTCCAAAGAAGAAAAAGAAAGAAATGTGTTGCTCCCTCTGAATTTTACTGATGTTGGTGCTGTTGGTGAATCTCCATAGTGAAATTGATGTTTGGGTCCCTGAGCCAGATCACTCTGAAGTTCCTGCTGAGTGGTGGGATGCAGAGGCAGACAAATCCCTTCTAATTGGAGTTTTTAAACATGGTCAGTAACACGAATGACTGCATGTGTACTCCCCTCCTCCCCCCAATACAAATGGCTGTTATCTTTTTTTTTTATAGTTCACTTTAAAAATTGAATTTTTGCCTTTTTTTCATTTATAGGTTATGAAAAATACAACACGATCAGAGCAGACCCGGCACTGTGCTTCTTGGAAAGGGTTGGCAAGCCAGATGATAAAGCAGTTGCTGCTGAGCAGAGAGCAAATGATTATATTGATGGGTAGGGGTACTTCAAACTGGGCATGAATGCTTTGAGTCCGTAACATAACAGAGACTGAATTTGTGTGTCATCATTTTCTTCTTAGCTGGCTTTATACTAGTTTGGTGTCATTGTTCTGAAGAATACTACATTGAGCAGACTTAAGAAAACCATAACTGAACTATTTAAATCGGGAATTTCACAGTTAAGGAAAAATATAGCAACCAGGTGTTGAAAGGACTGTGCTTTGTGCTGCTGAAACAGAAATATCCATTAGGTTGTGAAGTTCAAAAGCTTTCAGAGGCAGAGTATTACAGATCTATTTCAGGTTGATCGGCTTGGTGTAGTATTTTTGTGCTGTTAACCAGTGACCCCAGTAGATCCATTTGAGTACTACTGATAAGTGCAGAAAGGGAGACCTTCCTTTGTTCCTTGCTTAATCAGTGATACTAGCAACTGTACTCATAAGGAATAACTTATGAGAGAGGAAGCAGGTTTCAAGTCAAAGTTCTGTGGAATGTTTTCCTTGTTTCAAATAAAAGATTTAACACAGTGTGTGTAACTAAATTTAAATGAGTTTTGTTTGTGACTGAAAGAGCGTAAGCTTTTCAAAATATTAAAATAGTTTCTTTTCTCTTGAAATTTTAACAGGGACGTCGAAGATCCAGAGTATAAACCAGCACCAGCAATGTTTAAAGATGACATAGAGGTATAGTAGGCATCTATTAATAGCTCCTTTTAACACATTAGAATGTAACATTTCCACCTTTTTTTGAGCAAATCAGTACGTTTTTCTATATTTGTCTGAATTCACAAGCCTTACTTCCTGTTTCTCTATATTTGGGCATGGAGAACAGGAGAAAATTCTTGTAGGATTGTGTTGTGTGCCTTGTTAGCCATTTAACCAAAATGCTGTTAACTGCATTTTGGTGCTGTTAAGAACAATACTGTTGTTCTTTGTCATATTTGTTAGAATGAACCTTTTGTGGACAATTATCGAAATCCCTGGGGATGTATATGTTTTTTACTTTATTTTGCTTTTGTTTTTCTACAGGATGATGTTTCATCCCCAGGTGATCTAGTAATAGCAGATGGAGGTAAATAGACACAACTTGAAATATCTACACTTAATTTTTAATTGCTTTTTAATTCCCTTGGCTTTTAGCTAAAGTGTATTTAGATTGCCTACTGTAGAACCATAGGCAACAGCAACAATTAATTTTTTTCTTTCTCCTGCCACTCTGTTTTACTATAGATGGGCAAATGATGGAAGGTGACAAAATCTATTGGCCAACTCAGTCTGCCTTAACAACACGTCTTCGCCGCTTGATAACAGCTTATCAAAGAACAAGCAAAAATAGGCAGGCCCAGCAGATCCAGCCAGCATTCCCAGTACAAACTAGTATGATGCAGCCTCCGTATGAAGAAGTTACTCTAAATCCAAAGATGGCTGCCAAAATAGAAAGACAGCAAAGGTATATGCGTTACACAGTTAGAAGAAATAATAGCTGCTAACTGAATGATATGGTGAAGAAAATTACAGTATTTACTTTTTTCCTTGCTGGTAAAGGTGGACAAGAAGGGAAGAAGCTGACTTCTACAGAGTTGTGTCCACATTTGGAGTGGTATTTGATCCTGAACGGGGACGGTTTGATTGGACCAAATTCAGAGCTATGGCTAGGCTGCATAAGAAAACTGATGAGAGCTTAGAGAAATACCTGTATGCATTTATGTCAATGTGCAGGAGAGTCTGTCGTCTCCCCTCAAAAGAAGGTGGGTGTGTGCTTTTGTATCTTTAGTTTTCTCTTCAATTTCTGTTGCTAGTGTTTACCTTGAAATCACATGTTCCAGAATAAAAATGGAGGAAAAGAAAATAAGGAAAGATCTTAAGTGAACTGTAAAACTGAAAGCTTACAAAGAGCAGTATATCAAGTTACTTAAGCCATGTACTTGTGGTGTTGATTTGTGGTTGTATTTGTTTGGTTTTTTTTGGCCAGATTCTCATCTTTGTTTTGCTTTATTATAGAACTGGTAGACCCAAGCATTTTTATCCAGCCAATTACAGAGGAGCGTGCCTCTCGGACTTTGTATCGCATTGAGCTTCTAAGGAAGGTGCGAGAACAGGCTCTTAGACATCCACAGTTGTTTGAACGACTAAAGCTATGTCAGCCAAACCCAGACTTACCTGTCTGGTGGGAATGTGGGACTCATGACAGGGATTTACTTATTGGAGCTGCTAAACATGGGGTTAGCAGGACAGATTATCATATTCTTCGTGATCCTGAGCTCTCATTTATGTCTGCGCAGAGGAACTATAGTCAGAACAAAGTGGCACTGTCAAGGACTTCTACTCCACTCTTACATCAGTATCAGATGGCATTATCTGCTTCTCCTCTTACACCTCAGTCAAGATTGCCAGATGCTAAAGTGAATACTCCTGAGGACATGAAAGTTAAAACTGAAAATCTGAAAGAGGATGCTCAGTCATCTGAAGAGGAATCTATGTCTACAGAGGAGACGCAGACAGTAATGAAATCTGAGCCTCTGAGTCCAAAAAATGGTGCACCAGTACAAAATACAGAACACAAACCTAGCGTGAAGATTGAAACAGACAGGCGCATGGTTGCAGCAAGGACAGAGCCTCTAACTCCAAACCCAGCTTCCAAAAAACAGAGAGTCAGCAAAAGAGGATCAGACTCTAGCTCTGACTCAGACTCTGACTCAGATAGATCATCCTGTTCTTCCAGGTCATCTTCTTCATCCTCTTCATCTTCCTCATCTTGTTCACACTCTCGATCAGGCTCTAGTTCTTCGTCATCTTCATCTTGTTCTTCAGCATCTTCATCTTCATCATCTTCATCCTCATCGTCGTCGTCGTCATCATCGTCATCGTCTGAAGAGAGTGATAGTGATGAAGAGGAGGCACAAAAACGTGGTATGTGTAGTCTTATTTCTGAAGTACGATTTTCAAACTGAACAGATTGACTTGTTATGGAAAAGGTCCAAAAAAAGGACTTTAAATCCTGTGGAAGTAAATGTAAACTTTTGATTATTCAAGTGAGCTAAAGAATTTCAGATCAGTATTTTATTTCTTATTCGGTGCCTTGGATTGAGGTAGTTCAGCTTTGTTGGCCAGTTAACTACGCCAGCATACAGTGCATGTGGCTCACGTATGGGAGGAGAGTTGAATGGCCAGTGTTTTCTGGAAGTGTATTTTGTGTATGTTCCCTGCTACTGTTTCTCTTTCTTGCTTAATGCAGAGATTCTTTCGGTTTCCCTGTTGTTGTTTTTTCACTCTTGCTTGCCTGTCTCTGTAGCTCCCTCATTGTGTTTCTAGGAAATCTGCAATAATTCTGTACAAGTTGAAGAGTGATGTAAGCTATATTTTCTTGTAAGCTGGATGTGGCCAAGCAGTGTACTTATGCTGAAAATCTACAATTCAACACATTACTTCTAGAGATGCTACAAGCTGTACTCTTGCCATGTTCAAAATTAGAATGTGAAAAGCTTTCTCTACCCCGTGATAACAAAGGGTAATAGGAAAGTAAAGAGAACAGAGTTAGCTGCCTGTAGCAGTGGAAGGTTGTATTCAGAGGGAACAGTTGTATGAAATTTAAAAACAGTGAGAGAAAAGGAAGGAGTAAATGACATAGCTATTTCTAAATGGTGAATACTAAAACATGTGCTGCAAGTCAAAATATTAGTCTCACTTTCTGCCAACTCAGTCTGTTTAAGCAAGCAATCATGCAATCTTCAGATTGCAAAATCTTGTAAATCAGCCTTCCTTTTATTTTGGTTATTTTATTGCAAATTGGAATTGAAGAGATTGGAAAATGTGGGAAAACTTTTCTCAGTTTCATCTGAACTTGTTTTAAGCCAGGTTTTGTGGCATATCTATGATGGTCACGGAACCTTTGGCTTATTTTCTATATTAGAAACATACTTTAAGAGAGTTTAAAAAAACAAACAAACATGATTTGATACATTGCCATTCCAAAGGACAAATTTGAGTTCTGTAGACTTGTCCCTCAACACTCCTGCTCTTTTTGCAGACTTAGTATTTACCTTTTCTGGAAGCATCCTCATTCAGTTCAGCTGTTTTCCCATGTCAAGTGAAGCTTGCATTGTCTGGATGGAGGAAGAAGAAAAATAATTATGAGAATTTAAATGAAGTCTATGGACATACTGGAAAGTTACTAAGGGAAAAAAATGTCTGTGATTAAAGTGATTCAATTCTGCAGAGGCAGTTTTCAGGATGTGTAAAGTAGAGCATCTAGTGTTACATCCAGTAACAGAAATGAGGGCACTTTTATAACTAGTATCCCAACAGATTTGGCACATTCTTGTCGTAGACATCTTTCTGTTCAATCTGATTCTCGCTTGCAATTGAAATACAGTACAGTAAGTAAGGACTGCCTTTCAACTTATTCTGTAGTGTGCCCATTTTCATTTTTATGTTCTCAAAAAGTTAACAGAAATATGTAGGAAATGCATATGCTTGGAAAAGTATCAGCAGTCCTCAACTCACCAGTTGTTGAGTATAATTATGTTTGGTCTTTCTCTGAACCTTGTTTTACGTGTTGTTCACCTGAGCTTCTTACTATGAGTGTTTTTTTTAACTTCCAATATGAAGTTATACTGGTGGTTTTATTTAGCAGAAGGAACCCCTCATATAAAAGCATATGATGAAGAGAGTGTAGCTTCTCTGAGTACAACACACGATGAGACGCAAGACAGTTTCCAGATGAATAATGGGACACCAAATTCCACTTACCTCCTACAAGGTGGATACATGCTGGCTGCATCTTACTGGCCAAAGGCAAGTTTATCATATTTGAAAATGAAGCGTATAGGGGAAGGTGGGCTGTCACACCACTCTTCAGTTGAGTATGACAAAACCGTATCACAGAAGCTGTGGGAAGATAACTGGAGGGGGGGGGTGGATTTTCATTTGAGCATTATTGTGCTCTTTCGAGCTGTTTTTGAATAGTCAAAATCTGTGGAGTTTGATCTCTAGTTTGCATTACTCTTGTAAAAATGCTTTCTCTCTTTTTTAGGATCGAGTTATGATTAACCGGCTTGATAGTATTTGTCAAACAGTGCTGAAGGGTAAATGGCCTTCAGCAAGAAGGAACTATGACAGCAATACAGTGGCATCTTTCTACACAACCAAACTTCTGGATAGTCCAGGTGCAGCTACAGATTACAGTGAGCCCGGTGCACCAACACCCCCTCTTGCAGCTGTTAAGGAAGAATATGATCAGTCACCACAGATGTCAAAGGTGAAGAAGCATGTACGAGAAAAGGAGTTTACAGTGAAAATCAATGACGTATGTTTATTTTTATTGCCCTAGGACCTGATTGCGATTGCGGTGTGCGGCATGCTTTACCTGCAAGTGGCTGCCTGCTCTTACTCTCACTTCCTTCACACACTTGTTTGTGGGTATTTGGGTCTGCTTTTTCTGGGCATTGAGTATTTGGGGTTTTTTCAGGTTTTTTTTCTTTTCAGTTTTCAAAACCTCTGGAGGGAAATTTTCATTATTCTTCTCTCTGAATTGAATTAAAATTCTGCTTCCTCAGCCAGCCTGTTTTATGCCATTTAAAAAAAAAAAATAATAATAATATATGAACAATATTTCTGCTTTTTGGCTTTTTTTTTTTTTTTTAACATTTCAGCATATCCTATTCAGCAAGCACTTTCTATTTTTCATGGATGTTTACAGGTAAATTTTGCACTTTAAAATGTAGGCTAGATGCTTCAAACATTTTTTTTAAACCTGTATTTTGTGACCTGTTGATAGCACATAATACAAGAAACGTCCCCTTGTAATTGAATTTGATGCTTATTTAGAGAGTTCAGCATCTGCATTTTTTCAGTTAAGTGGGCAGGTAACCTAAAATTTATAGGCAATTCCATGAAGTTTCTGGTCAGCTTCCATCATGTGGAGGAGAAGTAGGACTAGTTTTAAGGCCTGGTATATGGCTTTTCTTCCTCCTCAGCTCCTCTGGTGTAAGCATTTGTATGTGAGAATCCTCATTATGAAGTAGTCATTTCTGCTTCAGAAGAGACGCTTCTAACCCTGGGATTTATTTAACAGGAAGGTGGTTTGAAATTGACTTTTCAGAAGCAGGGACTGTCTCAGAAAAGGCCATTTGAAAGCGAGGAGGGTGCACTGGGACAGCAGCAATACCTGGCGCGGCTACGTGATCTCCAGAATGCTTCAGAAACCAGCCTTGTCAACTTCCCAAAATCGCTTTCTGAATCAGGTATGTACTGTGAATTCCCAGAATGTCAGAAGGGCATAAGGATTAGTAATAAATCTTCTGTTGATCTGCATGTATAGGCAGTGGAGAGAGATGCTGGCTGTGAAATGTATTCAAAACTACAGTGTAGAGCAATTGCGTGCAGGTTGTTAGGGAGTCTAGGCACCTAAGTTGGAGCATGGAATTGGACCACAAGTACTTTCACAGTCAGTTTTTGTGACGTTCATTTAGTTGAAGGATGCCATTATGTATAATAAGTCCTCCTGTAAGAAGACCTTAATTACTGTAAAGCACGTCACTGTGTGCTGTAAGTGATCAATTAGTCAGAACATACTGTGTCTAGTTTGGAAGTGAAGCTGTCAAGTTCCGGGCTTATGTCTCTGTTATTTGTTTTGCACTCTTCATATGATTTCTTGTGTCTCATGTAATGAAAAAGTTGAAGGCAATAGTCTGAAACAAGTTATTTGGCTTACAGCCAAACATTCAGAAGTTATTTTCATAATAAGTAACAGTAGGTTGACATTGTCAGTGTAAAATGAGCTTGAATCGAGCAGTTAAAATTTGGATTAAAATATTTGTAGCATTTGTGCTGGGTTTTTCCTTTAGGTCAGATGCTGATCAAATGGCTGTAATTCATTGAGTTAGCATTACATATGCATATGGAAAGTCTCTAAAAATATCATCCTTCTATTTGTAGTTTTTTATATATTACATGCAGAAATTATCTGCCCTAGTACTGTATCAATTTCATTTTCTTTCATTATTCAAATACGCTCATTATTATAAATAATTTAAGCATCTGACATACATTTTGCTGTGTACTTTGGTTAGGTACTTCCAGTCACTTAACAGCCAGCGCCAATGGAGTGATAGTTGATAGTCAACCTGTACTCAAAAAGAGAAGAGGGAGAAGGAAGAACGTGGAAGGAGTTGATGTTCTCTTTGTAAACAGAAATAAGCAGCCCAATCATGTAAGTAAAGTTAAATCTTTATCCAAAAATAAGATCCAGATAACTGTTAATTCCTTAACTGCACGTAACTGTCAACATTCAACAAAAAGGTTTTTTTCTCAACTGTTTTTTTCTGAAATTGTTGTGAATTTTGTCTATTGCTACACAAGTAAGAATTGGTGGAGTTTTGCTAAATGTAAAACAAATAGCAAGTAACAATAATCTTTTTTAAAATAGTATTGTTAAGCTGTAATTAGCAGCATATTATTAGAAACTCAGTGTATGGCATAGCAACACTTTTTACATCCTTTCCTGTGACAGGATCCGGTCTTAGAGGGACTTAAAGGGAGCTATCTTCATGTGCATGTTTAGTTTTTCTGAGTTCTTCAGGTTGTGTTTAATGATCTGCAGGATGCTGGCCTTCATTGTATCATAAATGAAGTAATTGTGATTGTTTTCTGTGGAACATTTAGAGCCATGTTTTGAATTTCTCCAGGTAAATCCAGGTATTAACTCGTGTCAGGTTGCTGCTGGAATAAGCCCAGCACTCAATTACACGCAGTCTCAAGGCATGCTTGATGCAGAGAGTCCAGTTCCTGTTATTAACCTAAAAGATGGAACGAGGCTGGCAGGTGATGATGCTCCCAAAAGGAAGGATTTAGAAAGGTGGCTGAAGGAACATCCTGGCTATGTTGAAGATTTAGGAGCTTGTATTCCTGTGAGTATACTTTCAGATCAACTAATAGCAAAATGTATCACATAAAATGTATTTAAGTTGATAATGCATTTTGCATGGAATTATTCTTCATTTGCTCTTTTGTATTGATTAGGAAGGAGAAGGTTGTTTTTTTTTTTTCTTGAGCAATTTGATTTTTGCCAAATACATTACAAATATAATTGCTAAGAAAGGTAACACTAAGCGAAGATTTGACCCTTGTCTAGTTTTACATAGGATTTCAAAAATATCTAAGAAGCCTCCTATTATAGTGGAAATGATTAGTTAAGTAGAAATTATAGGAGCTGAAAATAACATTACAGCATAGTGATACGAAAGATTATTTGTTTGAAGAATCCCATTACCTACATTACAATGGTACGATAGTGATGTTGTGAGTATGACTTTCTCATGTTATTTCTTAATTAAAACTTGGTTAATGTGGCACAGAACACAAGAAAGTATTATTTATGACATTCTCTGTTGGACAAAGCTCTGAAACAGAAAAATATTTCTGAAAGCCACTTTAGTGTTTTAAAAGCAACTATATCAGAAAAATAATCGACTTTTTAATTCCTTTATAACAGAGGATGCAGCTGCATGAAGGGAGGCCCAAACAAAAACGACACCGTTGTCGAAACCCTAATAAACTAGATGTTAATAGTTTGACTGGTGAAGAACGTGTCCAGCTCATAAATAGAAGAAATGCAAGAAAGGTATTCATATTAACTGTTTCTTTGAATGGTATCTTTGAATGTCAATGGTAATCCTAGAGGAGCAATCCAGTGAGAGTCTTTGAGGTATTGCATTGACATCTGGAGCATTTTCTCCTGTTATGCAGCTGGCTTGTTTTTCTCTTAGAGAATAGTTGCAAGAAAAGCAGTTTGTTTTTTATGCTGCTGTTAAGGTCAGAAGTTTTGGCACCTGTAGAGGAAGGAGAGGCAGAATTGGAGTCTTTAATCTCTTCAGTGCGTTGAGATAGTTGCTCTGAGAAGGAACCTGTACAGGAGCTAGTCTCTTGAAAAATAGACACTTGACTTTTCTATAGTAAGCTATGCCCTGAGGAGTCTTCAAAGTTGATGATGAATAAATGAGAGATTTGATCTTAGCTTGCTGTAAGAGCCTGTTTTCATGCTGGCTTTTTGTTCTAATAGATTTCTACACCTTAGGTGAAACAATTCCTCTCTGTTATGTTTTTATTCTCAGTTATAAGCTGCCTCCAACTTGTCTGCATCACCAAAATCTTCAAAACTCTACTTTGCATAAACCAACAGAAATCAATTAAATGCTGCATTGATAATTTTAATTAAGACTGTGTATTCCATTTTATGTAAAAAGTGAAAAACAAAACAATGTCAGTTAGGATTCTTGCCTTTCTTCCTTTTCAAAAGAGAAGTATTTACTGACTTCCGTCTTCTGTTTCCCAGGTGGGGGGTGCATTTGCTCCCCCTCTGAAGGATTTGTGCAGGTTCTTGAAAGAAAATCCAGAGTATGGAGTGGCTCCTGAGTGGGGAGAAATTGTAAAACAGTCTGTGAGTATTTGCAGAATGAGATACTTGTGACATGGTGGGGGAAGGCAAGGCTTTCACTTCTGATATTAAATTCTGTTAAATGTGGAGTATGAGTCAGTGTTAGCTTTTTTCAGCCACCTTGGCTCCCGAGAATGGTGTGCTGGCACAGCTGTGAGTAGGAGGAAGAGAAGGGACAGTAACTGTTAACCCTAAATTAGAGATCAGAGATTTAGTTCAAGGTGCTATAATGCTGTGACATTTTAATCTCTTAAAGGTTACTTTGAAAGTTGTAAGAAAGGTGTTTGGCTCACAGAATATTTTCTTATTGTTAGAGACAAGAAGATAAATCTGATTTTAAATACGTACTTTCACTTTTTAGTTGGTTTGCTTTTAAGAAATTAATATCACCATACAGCTATTTCCTTCTTAGCATTTCACTCTTCCTAGAGATTGTATTATTAGCTAGAAACTAATGCTGGGATTCCAGTAGGAGGAACCAAGGTTAATATGTGAATATGCTGTTAGGAGTAGGTCTGTACAACAGCTTCAGTTTTGGCCACGCATTCCTTCTGTATGGATTATCAGTGGTTAGTGGTAAGAGCAGCACGCTGCTTGGTTGTCCTACCCAAGTTTCTCGCTAGTAGCAAGACGTATTCAGTGAGTGGCTTTTTCCCAGATGCTTGAAAAAAGTGCATCTAAGTGTCTCATGTTTGTAGGCAGATGTGAGCTCCTATGCATATTTGTACATGCACAGTGTTACATTCAGACCATGGTTAACATAGAGCTTACAGAAATGTGTGCATTTACGGACAGAATTTCTCATGTTTGCCTAGGTCAAATAACTGTGCAGCTGAATGTTAAGTCTTAGGCCATGCAACCATAGACATATAAACAAATCTGTTACCGTATTCATTTTTCATTTTCAATCAATTGTTAGGGACAAATATGGAAAACTGCTACAGAGGAAATAATACATGTTTATGCAGTGCTTACATAAGGAGGGCATACGGAGGTGAGGTAAATACTATGAAATCCTAAAAAGAAGCTATCTGAATTTCATTTTAATAGAATTGCACTTGAGTCTCTATTGTTCATTCTTGAGTTAATGGATAAGGTGAAGTATGAAGACATTAAGCAGCAACAAGCACTTTTTTAATGAAGCAGTGGCAAAAGAGATGATTGGAACGTGATCCGACTGCAAAGCAATGCCACGCTTTAGATCTTAACCTAAGACTGCTCCTCTGATTAGCTATATGTGATTTGATCTGGACGTGATCCTCAGGTGTTGAGTAAGCAGTGTGTCTGAGAAGGTGCCTCCTTTCTTCCCACTGTTGAACTGGGACTTTAAATGGTGGTGGTAGCACAGAGCCACCTCCAATCCCAGTCTAGAGATGAAGCTGCATTGCTAACCACAAGAAAATTCTTTGACACGTAGCATGCGCTTGGTTTTTGTGGGCTGTTTTTCTTTAACTTCGACAACCTTACGCTTTCAAATTACTAAAAATTCACACTGCATCTCTTGCAGGGGTTTCTTCCAGAAGGTATGTTTGACCGTATTCTCACCGGGCCTGTTGTGCGGGAAGAAGTAAGCCGGAGGGGAAGGCGCCCCAAAAGTGAGATTGCTAAGGCAACAGCAGCTGCAGCTGCTGCAACTGCTGCAAGTGTATCAGTGAACCCTCTGCTCACCAACGGATTGCTTCCAGGAGTGGATCTGTCTAGTCTTCAGGCCTTACAACAAAACCTGCAAAACCTGCAGTCACTGCAAGTAACGGCAGGATTGATGGGAATGCCAGCTGGCTTAACTACTGGAGGAGAAGCTAAGAACATGGCTGCCATGTTCCCCATGCTGCTGTCAGGGATGGCTGGATTACCAAACTTGCTGGGCATGGGAGGACTTCTGACAAAGTCTACAGAATCTATTTCAGAGGATAAAAAGGGAAGTGATTTGAAAGAGGCGGATATAAAGAAAGAAAGGACAGAAGACCAAAATGCAGATACTGGTGGTGAAAACTCTGTTTCAAGCTCTCCTTCAACATCCTCTGCTGCTGCAGCTGCCAATCCTCTCTCTCTTAACCCATTACTTTTGTCCAACATACTTTATCCAGGGATGCTTCTCACTCCAGGCCTTAATCTTCATATCCCAGCTTTGTCTCAGTCTAATATTTTTGATGTACAGAACAGTGAAAGTAATGACACAGGCTCAGCCAAGCCTACGGAAGAAAAGGAGGAAAATTCTCGGGTTAGAGATCAGGAAGACAAAGGGGGAACAGAGCCAAGCTCTCACAATGAAAACAGCACAGATGAAGGTTCAGAGAAAGCAGATGCTTCATCTGGATCTGATAGTACATCGTCTTCATCTGAAGATTCAGATTCTAGTGATGAAGACTGACCCCAGACTCTGCACTTAAATTATGAACTGATTTTGAATTTATTCTTTAATTATTTCATTGTAAATAACCCAGTGTTGAGTGCATCAATGATTTACTGACCGAACATTTCAGTATTTGTTTAGAAGTGCAAACTGCTTTCAGAGACGTTTTGCATGTAATATTTCCTGAAGTTCATAAGTTTCTGAACTTGTATGTACTATCAAATACACAATGGTGTAAAATTACAACAAAAGGCATTATAATTTTGTTGGGGGGTTAATTTTATGAAAATAATGCTCAAGAAAGAGCTGTATATTTAATATATTTGCAGTGAACACAGAATACTTTATGCATATTATTGATTTAATTTGAATATAGTTTTACAGCCTCCTTGACACTTATAATTTACAGATCAAAACTCAGCAATAATTTGGGCAGCTAATGAATGTCATGAAAGCTGTAGAATCTACATCACCATCCATTGCTTTAATTACATGAAAATGCTCTAGTGTTGTGATGCACTGCTGTTTCCAATTCAGGTACAAGTGTGTTTAAAAGAAGATAAATTTTTCCCAATCAGCCAATTAAACTGGCTACCTGTTACCTCAGCTGAGTTAGTTTAGGAAGTTTACATTGGTTTCTATTACTTGTTTTCAGGTTTTGTTTTGTTTTCTAAAGACATCTTGTATATCATGTTAAAATCTGAGTTGAGATAGGACTGTTAGTGGGTTTTTTTTCCCCTCACTGTGACCTGTTCTCTTTGACAGCAGTAAGGGGAAATCAAACCAAAAATGGTCTTATCTCATGCTACTTGGCACCATGTAGATCGATTTAGTTTACACCTTGCAAAGTTTTGGGCTCCCTCTGCAGAATTAGAAGTCCCAAAATGAGGAGTAGTTGCCCCAAGACTCAGAAGAGGCAAACTGTCAGAAGTGCCACTGAAAAGACCTTTCAACACTGCATACTTCATGTAAAAATTGTTTGTTTGCTTTGTTTGTGTAGATTTCTATTTGTGTTTTATGTCATAAAACCTCCTGGAGTTACCAGTTAATAATGGTAAATTAAGTATAGATAGTTTTGAACTCCTTTTGAGTTTAAACTTCTCTGCAGATTTAAATCTGACTAAATATTAAATATTACCCCAAATCATTATTGGGATATCACTTCATATGTTATGCTGAGTTACCCACTAAAAAAAAAAGCACTTTGAATAGTAAGGAAGACAAATTATTCCTAGAAACCACAGTAACAGGGCATAAGGCATCTGTTTAAGTCCAAAACCTTAAAACCCTTTACTATATAAAATCTGTCTAATATTTGATGTGTGATCTGATTCCTCCTTCTTTTTAAGCTGCTATTACTGTGACACAGTAGAGGCCCAGATTCACATTTACAGAAGTTCTGAACTGACTGAGATTTCAATTGACCCTTGTTACAGCATTTGCGATCCAAGAACAGGCAAGTGTTAAGAGAAAACAGATACAGGTACTAGTAGGAGTCATTGAAAAAGCTTTACAAAGGGATAACTTTAAAAATAAAAGCAAAACTGTATATTTTGATATAGTTCTGTTGCTTGCTTGTACAGTAAAACAACTGTGTTGTTTGTTTTTTTTTTTTCTACCAAGAACTTTACCAATGAAATCTAAGTTTGTATGTGCGAAACAACCCCACGATTAGAAGCAGTGTTACATGTAATACACAACTTTACAAGTACCATTTGGATTGTGCTGGTTACGTATTTTCCCAAATAGTATTCTGATTTTTGGCCCTTCATGCAGTGTCTTAGCAATAGTGAAAATTCAAAACTGCCAGGAGAAGGGGGTAGCAATTCTTCATTGTGGGGAAAAAAAAAAAAAGTATTGCATATTTAATACTTTGCCCTTTGTAATATAGCACTTTTATTTAACTAGGATGATCTATGAAATAGCCAAAGTTTTACAAACAGTTGTTATCTTAGTTTGCTGATGGAGCACATCAACAATACCATCACTTCCACCCTTACCCCACAAAAGAAATCCTAAATCTTGTGGCTAAAACCTAATTTATATCAGATTTATGAAATAAAGTATTTTCCTAATTATGCTCAAGTGAGTTTGGTTACCATTCTAGTGATTCTTTCTATGTAATAAGGCAATTATAGTTCCAAGTAATGAAGGCTGGTGTAGACTTGAACATAATATATTGGGTTTATTTTTCATCAGTTTGAACCAGAAGGGGAAAAATGTCCCACTGTCAGCTAGACTATATGCAAAAACGGTTGTATAAAGTTAAGGGTTATAAGGAAACCTCAGTAGAATTACACTAATACTGAAGTTAAGATTAAAAGGATATCCAAGGTGATGATAAAGTGTGTGTTGGTAGTTACTAAAAGAACCTTAGCTGTATTGCCTTGTATTTCTATCCCTTGTTTCAAGCTTCATGATCCAAGTCTTAGTCCAGTTTTTCTTTTGGACATTTGCAATATTTGCCAGTTGTGTTCTGTGTAGTCTGAATTTGCT
Source organism: Lagopus leucura (assembly GCF_019238085.1). Lineage (NCBI taxonomy): Eukaryota > Metazoa > Chordata > Aves > Galliformes > Phasianidae > Lagopus > Lagopus leucura. The sequence goes on from NW_024962271.1 coordinate 12,535,505, forward strand.
TTCTGTAGTTGAACAAGCGTCTTAAAAAGTCATTTGTAATTTATTGAATTACTTTCTATGATGTTCTATAGAGCAAATGGAAGTTTAATTATTTTTTATTAAACATATTCTTTGACTACCCATGATGTCAGCCTCAATATGTGAAAAATAATGCTGTGTAAGGATTAGATATGCATCTTTGAGCAGCTAAAGTTAAGTTTCGGTGTTAAGGTCTAGAACAGAAGTTACTCTCAAGACCTTAAAAAAGTCAAGCCTAGTATGTCTGTTTTTCTGCAAAACAATATGTTTTACTTTGAGTATCTTTTCTGGGAATCAGTTTCAATCAATTTCCTGTAATTCTGTTGTCTTAGAAGCAAAAGGAGCTGATGCTGCAGCTCTTGGGTAGTTGTGGCGAGGGAGTAGTGTACAGTCATGGTTCTGGTAGAATGCTGACTTGATATGAAATAATGATGCATGTAATGTTCCAGGGTAAGCATTCTGGAAGTGGGCTTCCTTTTTGTGTTTTTATTTTCAAAACTCTGCTTTACTTTTTTACATGTTTATTGAATCTAAGTTTGGGCACAGCACTTACTGTTTGTCATTTATTTCATACAGGGTGTGGATGCTTCCCCCGAATGCAGATTATCTCCTGGTTGTCATTATCTCCTGTTGTTTTCAGTACATCATTGCGCTTCAATTGTGGTATCCTTCTCACATGTTTCTTTATAAGTCCTTCCTTTCTCAAATTTGCATGCAGGTGATAAAAATGCATGTGTGTATATGTGCCCTGTTCTTGTGTTCTTCCTCATTTATGTTCTCCTTAAAAGCCTTGCAGAACACCTAACAAAATTGTTTTTTTCATTTGTTTTTAGCAGGTCTATCAGACAACTGTCACAGATTTAAATATATATGTATATGATTTATTTAGTGATTTATTTAGCTGTGTGTGTATATATCTGTAAGTACTAGTGCAGAGGCAGCCATCCTAACAGATATGTATGTTTGCTTTGTTAACTTCTTAGGGTTTGTGCAGCTTTTTCTCCTGTGGTACAAGTAGGAAGTTTCTGCATAAGCCTTTGAGAAGAAAGAGATGATAGAGCCTGTTAAATTTCTGTTGCTTAATTAGATAAAATTTGTGAGTAGTAAATGGGAACTTCTTACTGAAGAGAGCTTTTCCTAGCTTTTAGTTAATAATAGTAATTCTAGATTTTAGCAATGTTTGAGCTATCATTTAAAGTCATAACAATTTACATAAAGGAAGGGTGTTGAAATGTATTATAACTTAGTGGTGTCAGTCAATTATATTTATTAGTGCTGAAATTCTAGCCTGCTGGAAGCAATGAATGGTATTTTGATTATTTTTAGCTCAGTATTTTAAGAACATCTAATTGAAATAAGTACAAAGGGTTAGGGAAATTTTTCCATAAAATAAAGTAGAGTGAAGCCTCAAAACTGAGAAATATGTAAATGTGAATATCTCAGTTTGGAATTTGGTCTTGTAAACATGTTATGTATTCTCATGTAAGGGGTACGTTAGCTAATATTCACATATCTTTAAAACAACAAAACCATCTGTTTAAGATTAACTGCAACATTTCTGTTCACAAAGAAGCAGGAGCACTTTTTACATAAGGCAATGAAAACTATTTACTTTTTCTTAACCCTACCTCCTTTCAAGCTCTCTCAGTAGACACCACAAGAACGAAAGTAAGTTCAGAATTCTCATTGCTGTTCAGGTAAGGACTCTTAGGCTATTTCTATGTATGAGGGAGGCTGATTTGGGGAAATATTTGGGATCTTAATGTCAGATTACAGTGTTTAGTACTGGTGAAAAAGATTGAAAACCTCACAGCATGTCCTCAAGCTCATTCCAATTCTCAAAGCAACTTCAGACCTGGTAATTATTGTTATCTCTTCCACTTTTATCCTAGTTCATCTGTTATGCTGCTGAAGTAAAGCAGGTGGTCTGAGCTTAGCTTTCTGCTCCTGTAATGGAGGGTTTCTAACTCCTAATCCCAGGAAAGAATTGTCCATATATGCTGCTATTTTTTTTTTTTTAACGTAGGCAATAATTGTGACCTGAATAAATAGGAATTTTGTCTTTTCAGTGTTGTTTCTGAGAGTCATGAGGGGAAGAAGTTTTTTCCTCTTCGGATTGAAGCTGAAATCTTCACATTATCACTGGTCTTCATCCACTGAGGCTGATAGTGAAATAGCAAGTATTGGAAGATTCCTGGTAAAGTTTTGCAAGTTGGCAAAAAGGCATCAGAAGTATCAGGAGACTGCACTGGGAAGATCCCAAGGAGAATACTGGAAGAAAGGTTTCCGTGATGCATATTGTTTCTTCCTACACAAAGATTTCTGAGATTGTATAATCTTGGACCTCTCTTAATAGGACAGCGGGCTTTGGTATCTAGTCTTATCTGGGAGTCCACCTTATTTCTCAGGAGGTAAACAACATTAGCCACTCCTAGTGAAGATGACTGAAACTTCTTATTTGGGGCCAACATAGTTAGGGCCTGTGCTGTTACTACAGTTGTTTTGCCTCAATATTTGCACTTTTCGTACATTTTGATGCAAAATTTATAGCTTCTTATCCAATTACCAGGGTAGAAGTAAAATGGAATCCTGTTGTGAAAGTGATTCAAGCAATTAACATGCCAAAAAAAAAAAAAAAGATACCTCTTGCTTTCATCATTCACGTTGTGTGAACAGTGTCTGAGGGGTGTCTGTATTCCAAGTACCTGCTGAGGGCTGACCCAGCCCTTTCAGGTGCTTCTGGGGACAGCCCTGCTGTTGGGTGTTTGCTGTACAAGCTGTGCTGTGTTCTTTGGGAGCTGCCATTACTGCGGCCCTACACGTGCATCTTCCCGTGCAGCTGTTTGCTTTCGCACTACTTGGACGTTTTTCAAGCTGCTGTTCTTATTTGGTGGTCTGAACTTGTACAACTCAAATATATGTCGCTTGCTTTTATTTCAAATGTAGTGTGTCGTGTGCTTGTTCACTAGCACTGTTCTGTTATACTCACTGATTTCGTGCGGTAATTCTGCCCCGTATCTAGACACATGGCTGTGCCCTGGGCTCCCGCTGCCCCGCTGGCTTCCCCGGCCCCGCCGCCATTCCGCGTCCCGCGCTGCTGACGCCGCCGTGGTGACGCTGCAGGCCGCGGTGCACCCTGGGATCGGGGTCATAGGTCGCGCCGTCGCGGAGTCGTGACGTCACGTGAGCGCGCTGCGCCTGCGCAGGGCCGCAAAGCAGACGGGTCGGGCTTCTTCTCGCCATCCAATCAGAGGCGGCGGCTCGGCGGAGGGCGGGGGCGTGGCTCGGCGCCGGGGTGTTTGGATTCGAACGCGCGTCGCGAGCCCCAGGGGCGGCGGCGCAGGCGCAGTGAGCGGCGGGCGCGCTGCCCCCTAGCGCCGGGGCGCGGGATGTCGGGCGGGGAGGAGGCCGAGGCCGAGCCGGGGGCCGGAGGGGCGATCCCCGCCGCCCCGTCCCCGCCGGCAGAGGAAGGGGACACGCGGCAGCGCTACGAGGAACTCTGCAGCAGCCTCAACATGGACGAGCGCGCCCGCTCCGAGGCCTGGCTCAGCTACCAGAGCATGAAGCGCAACTACACGCTGGAGGTGCGCGCGGGGCCGGGCGGCGGGGCTGAGGGCGGGGGGCGGCATCTCCTCAGCGCTGAGGGAGCGCGGCCCGCCGTGCGTATGGGTGGGGAGGAGGGGGTCGGGGTAACGGCCTCGTGCCGCCACGCGCGGCCGCTGAGGGGCAGCAGGGCGGGGCGGCGGGGCGGGGCGGGAGCGTGAGGCGGCCGATGGGGGAGCGCCGGGATGGCGTTGTTCCTCAGTGCGAGGGTCGGGTTGGGCACGGCTCGGTTGGGATCGGCTCGTGCGGTCAGCCGCCGAGCTGAGCGACCGTTGTGTGTGAGAGAGAAACGTGGGAACCATGCTTGTGCCGTCCCACAGACGAGGGCAGAAGGACTTTTAGATGAAATGGAGCGGTGGCTGTCGTTATTTACGTCTTCTCTATACACCGAACTGGTACAGAGCCCCGTCACCTCACGGCCGATCCGTGGGGCAGTGGGGTCATTTCCTGCCCTACCTCACTGCTCTCACTGCTGCTTGGTGCCGTGCCGACTTCTGGTAGCTGAAAGCACGGCACAGCTGTAGGGATTTCAGAACAAAAATGGTGTTGCTGGTGCAGCACATCCCATCTGTGGCACTGTCTCCATGTCTTGGTGCAGGGTGCAGAGCTGCAGGTGCCGGCAGCTCGGAGGGGGCTTGACGTGCATTGCGTTCTGCTTCACAGGGCAATGAGCTGCACTGGTTGGCGTGTGCCCTCTACGTGGCCTGTAGGAAAGCCATCCCGACCGTCAGCAGGGGGACGGTTGAGGGTAATTACGTATCCCTGACCCGCATTTTGCGCTGCTCCGAACAAAGGTAACTCAGTTCAGACAATTTAAAGCACCTTGAAGAACGTAGAAATTAAGAACAAAGTCCAGATGTCCTTGTTAGAGATAGAATTTATACTGCAGGGATCTTTGTGCTGTAGCTCATTGCCACGCAGGTAGGGTAGTTTTTCATTCATGCGTTCTAAATTTCATAGAATCACAGAATAGTAAAGTTACAAAGGGCCTACAAGATCATCTTGTCCAACCGTCCTCCCATCACCATTGCTACCACAGGCCCCTGAACTGTATCTCGTAGCTCCGCACCCAGACACCTCTTGAACAGGGATGGCGACTCCACCACCTCCCTGGGCAGCCATTCCAGTGTCTGACCAATCTCTGAGAGAAAAATTGGAGAGTTCCTATGCTCAAAAGTGAGAGAAGGTGACCCATGAAGAACAGTCTGCTTCTAAAGAGTGTACAAAGTGTAGGTTTCTCATGTGGATAGATGCTTTTAATTGGCTCTGAAAATGTAATATTTTTCATTTTGGTGAGAAGATTTCACTTTCTGTCCTTTAGTCTTTTATGAAACAAAAGTAATGCTGGATTCTGATGAACTTTTATCAAATGATTGATTGCTGTGGGCAGCCTGGTCTGGTGGTTGGCAACCCTGCACGTAGCAGGGGGGCTGAAACTAGATGATCATTGTGGTCCTTTTCAACCCAAGCCATTCTATGATTCTATGATTTTTTCCACTGAATGATGAAGAAAAACTTCCTGAAACTGATGACAGCAGTATGGTTGTGTGGTAGCAATTCATCAGACTGTCAGAAACTGGAACGTTCATATGAACATGGAGTTCTCTTCCCCTTACTGTTGGAGTGCTGCTGTTTGTTGAAACAATCCAAAGAGTTACTTTTAAAATATTTCTTTGCTAATTGGAGGTTCAAGGAATTGAGTACAGTGGAACAGTTTCTGCATTTTGGGTTACGAAAGACTGTTAAAGTTGAAAAAAATATGGGTAGAAAAGCAGTGAAAAGCAGTGTAAGCCAACTTTATGAACATAAACACGTTGTTGGTACACTTCCTTTGTTTTTTCACACTTTGCAGAGTCTTTTTAGTGTTCGGCAGAGTTCAGATTTTGTTTCACTTAAGTTACTTATTCAGGAATCTGACTTTATAGTAACCGGGCTGCTGGAGAGCTGGTTGTGTCCTTGTGAGGAAAGCCAAGAACCACAACATAGAGTTAACGCAGTCATCAGCAGGGGCTGGCAGCGTGCTGTGAGTTGTCTCAGCTCTTGTTTGTAAATGAGGAGCTGGCTCTCAGCACTTAAAACTATTACTGTCATGTTTGCAATGTTGCTGTTATCAGTAGTTTGGAAAGTATAAGTTGTACTTTTGCTGTAAATAAATATACAGTTAGAGCACGTTTCTGCAAAACAAAGTGAAAACAGAAGCAAACAGCCAACCCTCTGAGATCTAATCTGTTTGATATCTTCAGCTTGATTGAGTTTTTTAACAAGATGAAGAAATGGGAAGACATGGCAAACCTGCCCTCCCAGTTCCGAGAAAGGACTGAAAGACTGGAGAGAAACTTTACAGTCTCTGCAGTAATTTTTAAGAAGTATGAGCCCATTTTTCAGGACTTGTTCAGATACCCTCAGGAAGATCCACCCCGTCAACAGAGAGGAAGAAAACAGAGGTATGGTTCTGTTATTGACAGACTGATGTTTGACCGTTGCAGTTACAAAAACATGATGAAGTTGTTTGGTTGTTTTAATTGTATTTTAACTTATTTTCATAGTAGTTCTTTATGGTACCAGAGGTTGGGCCTTGCTTACAGTGATTTTGGAATCTTGTTTCTGGTCTGTCAGATCTGACAGGGTGCACAAAGCCCTGAAGCTGATAAGCTTCTGTGATCCGAGGAGAAAGATAAAAGGGAGAAATGAAAATCAGCCCTTAGGTGAAAGAAATGCTATTGTAGGGAGGAAAAGGCTGAAAGAATCAGATCCCTTTATGATCTGTACAGCCTCAGTAGAATGGCTTAGCATGGTGACCTGCCTATTAATTCCTCTACTTTTCTTTATAGAGACAGATCTTATGCATATTTTACTTTGTAGCTTTATTTCTCTGTTTCTCAGTTTCTTGGCTTGATTGTTTTTGTGAGCATAACATGGTGGCAGTTGCGACCGATATTGAGTTGCAGATATATTGAGATGAGCACACGATGTTGAAATAATAGCACGTGTGCAGTTCTGCAGCTAGAAGAGTAAGCTCTGCAAGTTTGTTTGGATAGCAAAGTGTGAATTTATTTTGAAGATTAAGTCAGAGGGTAATTCCAAGTTTTTGTGTGAAATGTGCACACTTTTAACATTTAACATGTAACCTGATGGAGTAACCAAAGAAATGAGTTCAGGCTGACAGAACTACTGCTGAAATTGAGATCATGACCTTGCTGTGAGTGAATTTGGTCTGAATGAAAGAAGAATTTCCAGCTTTGGTATATAGTGCTAAATAAAATAAATAATACTAAAAACAGAATTATGGAGCAAATGGTGCTTCCAGAAACAGAGAAAACCCAATAAGGACTGTTTGCGTCGTGCAAACTTTTAGCTTTGAGGCTCGCACCTGTCTTATGGTCTAAACTGGTAGTGAGAATTAAAATAGAACTAATTCTAGAAGGACTGTGATCATACCGGATAAAACATATCTGCTGCCACCTTCTTGTCCATACGTACTGTCTGGAGGCTGGGATGTGGTGTGTGAGATAGCACTTCAGGTATGTGCTACATGGAAACAAGCAGGGGTGTTGAACAAAAAGGGGTGCTAGAGAAGGGTGGGGGCTGTTGCTTGTTTTTAAATGTTCCTTGCAGTAAGTATGTACTGCAAATGAGTAAAATAATACTAGTTTAGATGAGTTGATTACTGTGCCAGGATTTTCCTGTTTCCAAGTGCAGTGGCTGAACTTACTAGCCAGAATTATGAAGTTAAGGATGTTTAGGATGGGTGCTGAGGAAAACTGGTGTAAGTAGCAGAACTAAGAAGTAAGTAGCCCCAGGTCGGTACAGAACTCCTGATGGACAGAGGGAAGGGCCTCACGAATGGCAGTCAAAACTAGTAGAACTTAATGTTGGTAAACCCCGTATTTCAGAATTCTCCATAGTGTGTAAAATTCTACGGGACAAAACACTTTACCAAAGTATGTAGGTGAAGTCTGTGAGCAAACAGCCTGTTAATGCCAGCATGCTGTGTAACGCATGCCTTGCAGAACATACACACGTGCTTACATTGCTCAGAAGACTTCAGAAGGCATTCTGAGTGTGGTGCTCTGTTGGTGTCGTGATGTTTGAATTGCGTGCTGGCTGAGGCTGGGGTTTCCGCTGTGTCTGCTGTAAAGCTCTGAGCAGCCACGGTGTTACTTCAGTCAGGTTTTTGGTTTTGTTTTTTGGGGGGAGGGCCATGGTTTTAGCTGCTCTATGGCAAAGCTGGACTTTCTTTCAGAATGCTGGAACGTCTGTCGTAATTCACTGAGCTTTTGTGTCTTCTCGCTGTGTTTTTCCCCAAAAGGCGACAGCCGTGCACAGTAACCGAAGTTTTCCAGTTTTGCTGGGTGCTGTTTGTTCATGCAAAAGGTAAGAGATTGCAAAGAGACTGAATACTACAAAAAACTGGTCTGTATCAGTCTGTAAACATGAGATAGCTGCAGGCCCTTAGTAGAAAGAGCCTTCTTGGAGCAGCCTGAACAAATGCACTTAGGTTTCTGCAGCGGTGTGTTTTACCACGTGTCTGAGGTAAGCAGTGTGTCCCAACACGTCGGTAGCTTCAGCTGAAATACTGCTCCTGTGTTCCCTGTGTTTTGGCAATTTAAGCTGTAAGGGAAAATTAGCTCAGAGTTTTAGTGAATTCATATTTAGACAGCTGTAATTAATATAAAGTATTATGTTTTATCGACGATGATGACTTTAAATTCCTTGTACGTTTCCAGCAGTGGTGATAATATGTAATGGATTTTTTTCTGTAACGTAGCAAAGATGTGTCATGAAACTGTAGCTGAGGCTACTTTCATGGCATTGTCACAAGTAGCATTGGGATTTTTTATCTACCCCTGCTCATACACACCCTTCAAAAATGTGCATACAGTAATTGTATTGAATAATTATATGCATTACTAAGTAGGTCTGCATCTTTTTCACAAGGGTGATTGTCGTTTGCTTTTTGGACATGGCAGTAGGTATGTAAGTGGCTGTCTTGCAGGCTCAGATTCCCTTGGAATATACACATGGAAATGCTGTGTTAACAGGCTTCCATGGAAACAAAGCAGGGAGGAGCCAATATATTGCCATGCATCTATTGCCTTTATTGTAAAAGCACCCTTAAAGCTAATACGAATAGCAGAGGATTTCAGTCATTTTTCTTCTTGATGACTGATTGGAGAAAAAGACAGAAGGGAGCAGAAGTAAATCCTTTTGCATGAGGGACAGTGAAGCCCCCAAAATTTTAGGCTTCAGTTGTTCAGCCATACAGCATAATTTACAGTCTTTCATCAGTAGGAATTGATTCTGGTACAGTAGGATGAGTTCACTGGGAATTCTTTGAACATAAGTTAGGTAGTATTCTGTCCCATCTGTAATTTCCAGAGAGTTCTTCTGGGAGAAGGATTGTTTGGGATTGCAAGGTCAGTCAGTGCAGGTGATGTGTCTCACTGGTTGTTTCTGAGGATAGACTGCAGTAGGTTGTCTCAGTATGGAATTTCTGGCAGTAGCTTTGTCCTGTCCAGCTTAGCCTTTCTTCTTGCCACAAAGCAGAGGGTTGCCAGCAGGCTTCATTTTGGAAAAGTTACTGGCAATACCCCTGGATCTTTGCAGGAGTATAAAAGGTGCTGTACCAAACAGCTGTCCTGTATGGAAGCTGCTGCTTCTGCACAGGCTGCATGCTGCTCCTGAACAGGAGCAGAGGGTCTGAGAGGGTCTTGTTCCTGCTGAGTTATTGCTTGGTATGTTTGAGTAGGTCACCATTAACTGCTTGTTGGTTGGCAGGCAGTTTCAGACGTACAAATTAACTTTGTGGACTAGAACACAGTGTTGATAACAGCCCATCAGGTTTTACAAGACAGTTTTTTTACAGTACTAACAGACTGCAGAATTAACAAGTGACTAGTGGTAAATGCATTAAGAGTACAAGACTGTGTATGAAGTGTATAAAGCAGTACAAAAATACAAACTGAATGTATACCACCGGAGGAATGAAATATTCCCCATTTGTTTGCTGTGTTTTGAGGGCTGGCAGTAATCCTTATCATGGCAACCACACATCAGCAGCAAGTCGAGGCTTGTCACCATGATCTTTCTGCAAGCTTCAGCATCTTGTGTTTGGTTTCACAAGTGCAGAAAGCACAAGACTCGTTCGTACGTTTGGTATATGCTGCAAAGTAAGGTAGTGACCTTCATAGCCATAGAGCTGCTCTTGTGTGCTGCTTTCATGAATTTATTTGTAGACTCTGTAACATTGTACTTTCTTTAAAATAGAAATTTAAAAAAGAAGATCTCTTTTACATCAATATGACTGGTTTGTATTATTTCATGCTTGGCTGTGGAAGGGAGCACTGAACTGTTGTTTGGAATGTCACTGACTTCACACATTGTTTATGAAACTACTGGCTGTGTAGAATGAGATCTATTTTGACTTGGCTGTCAGTAGCTACTGCCATGCCAGACTTCATGCTTGTGAGATCCTGTTACGGCATCACTTCGTTAAGGTATTAATTGATTGACATTTTGCTGTTGTATTTGTTTAGGACTTCGATTTCTGTCATGAAGATGTAATGGTGTGGAAAGAACTGATGAAAATGTACAGTTAATACAAATTACATTTCAGCTTCATTATTTTAAATAGCTTCAATTATCCACTTTGAAATTATTGTTTCACAAACATGGAATCAGGAAACTGAATGTAAATGTGAACCAAAGCAATTATATGTGCTTCATTTTAACTGTGTGTCCATTTACTTCCTGTGTTTCTATCCAGATATTGACAATCTAGTCACCAAAACCTGTGCTTAAAATACTCCACTGTTGATTGGAAATACAAGTCTGGATAGTTTTGTTTTGTAAAATAATTTCAAATCGATGCTGATTTTAATTAATCTCATTTATCTTTCTTGTACCAAAGGTAATTTTCCCATGATCAGTGATGACTTGGTCAATTCCTATCATCTCTTGTTATGTGCTTTGGATCTAGTGTATGGAAATGCTCTCCAGTGCCCTAACCATAAAGAACTTCTGAATCCCAATTTTAAAGGTATGTTGGAAAAAAAAAGGAAGTCTTTATCTAAAATCTGCATGAACTTCTAAGGCAGTTGAAATGGATATGGAGATATGTAGTAGAGGGAATTATTTTCTCTGTCTGACTATGCAGTTTTATTTCTACCAGCGTGACATGGGAACACAGAATTGAACTCTGTCAAGATCTCAGTGAACTATGGAAGTACCACTGAAGGACTTCCAGAGGAGAAGTTTTGTTAATGATATGTTAATGGCAGTGAAACTGTGTAATGACCCAGTCGTTGTGGGACAGGTCACATTGTAGAGATCCCAGGCAGCAGTTTGGGAAGATCCTGTGCTCAGATACAAAGCAGGCACCCTGACTGTTTCTCTCCCTTTTGGGTTGTTCCTTATGAAAAGAATGGAAGCACAGGCTGACTTGGTAACTGAACATATGAGCGGATGGTGAGAAGCTTCCTCTGAACCTGGGTGTAACTCTTTCAATGCTTACCCCTCATTTTCAGTATCCTGTAGTATTCACTATCTTGTGGTGGCTTGGATGTGAGCAGGGACCATTATCTCCAACTTGAATAAACACTGCCACTCATAGGTGCTTCATCATTTTTCTGCTAGAACTGATATTTTCTATCACCGAATATCTCAGCTGTTTAGGTTTGTCACTTGAAAGGCAGTTTTGATAAGATGATCCAATTGAGGGCACACTGCGTTTCTTTCAAGGGCACAAACTTCATGTTTTAATTTCAGACTGCCTAGGCCACATAGCAAAGAGTTTGAGTTTAGTAAGGTATGAATATAAGAAATTAAACATCACTATTTGTACTTATAGGTCTGCCTGAAGACTTTCATAGTAAGGACTATAAAGCATCATCTGATCCTCCCTGCATCATTGAAAAGCTGTGTTCATTACATTACGGATTGGTTTTAGAAGCAAAAGGCATAAAGGAGCATTTTTGGAAGCCATACATTCGGAAACTTTTTGACAAGAAGGTTGGTCAGTGCATTCAGGATGCAGAAAAATGTTTCCCTCCTTGTTATCTTCAGAACTTTAACAACTGAAATGTCCTCTCTTTGCTCTTACAGCTTTTAAAAGGAAAAGATGAAAATCTGACTGGATTTCTAGATCCTGGAAACTTTGGAGATAGCTTGTGAGTCAGCCTGTGCTTTGGTCTGCATCTGTGTCCCTTTGGGTTATTACCTGTGTCTTACCACTATTACTTTATATACGTATTGCTGTTCATATATTATACTAAAAGGTGTTTCAGCTATTTGGTGGCTGAGGCATTTTCAATATAGCATTGCTTAATGTCTGCTTCTGTTTATGTTTCCATGTTTTTTTCTATGTAATGTAAAGTGTTTGGAAGAAAAGGCTGTGGGGCACACTGAGTGGGGGCAGGGAGGAGGGAAGAACCAAGTGTGGTAATGTTTCATGCTTTTTAAACCTAGAGGTACTGAGCTGTGCATTTAAATGGTACAGAAATGGCAAGTGCAGTGTATGGCGATGTGATGCTGCATAAGTTCTGAGGAGTTTCCAGCCAAATGCCACCAGTTCTCTGCATTGTATTGCATTCCTTCTGTTGCCATATGAAGTGACAGGGCATCAATTACAAAGGTAGAATAATGCCACTGTCATGTTTAAGGTATTGTAGGTTTTAACTGAGGCTAAAGTTCGTTCTGAGGCAGCCTTTTGACAGGGCAGAGGTGTGTTCAGTCAGAAAGCAGGTAAAGAAAGCACTGTCTAATTAAAGGGGTTTTCTCTCTCTTTTCCTCCATAGCAAAGCCATCAACAAGGCCTATGAGGAGTATGTCTTGTCAGTAGGAAATCTCGATGAGCGAATATTTCTCGGGGAAGATGCAGATGAAGAAATTGGAACTCTCACACGGTACTTAAATACACCCTCAGGAGTGGAAACAGCTGAGCGAGTACAAGTGAAGCATAATTTACAGCAACACTTTGACAGAGTGAGTCTGGCACGGTCCCTTGCAGGTTTTGTGGAGAAGGAGTTGTCCAGTTCTGGTGTTTCAGTGTGAGGTCATTTTGTCACTGCTCAGACACTTGTACATGAGTATTTGACACCAGCATCCAGGTGACAGATAGACCTGTGGCTGCTGGCTGTTACTGAGAGTGAACTGGTTTGGGTTGTTTGATTCCTGCTCCCTTTTCCCAGATATATATTATAACCAGTTAAGAAACAATGCTAGCACCTGCCTAGGTCTCTCAGAAGCTCTACGTTTTGTAATAATGTACAGACAGAAGCTTTTTTTCCTTTTTAGTCTAAATCGCTTCGGATGACGACCCCCCTCACTGGCCGCAGGTACGTGAAGGAGAGCAACCCCTATGTGACACCTGTTTCCATCGCGACCTACAGCTTGAGCCGCCTTCACACCATGCTGGCAGGGCTGAAAAATGCCCCCAGTGAAAATCTGGAGCAAATCTTCAGGTAAGCTTGATGCGTAGCTAACAAAAAAACTCATTTAAAGGTGAAATTATAATAACAAATGTTATTGTTAAATAGTGTGATTTAAGTTCTGGAAGTCTGAAGTGAAATAGGAGCCAGAGGGACATTTAACTTCAGAGACTCTTGTCTTTATTTCTACACAATCCTTGAGAGATTGACAGCTGTAAGAACACACAGCGTTCTCAACCCAACATTCTGAGCTTCCCTAACAGCAAAATGCAAATGCAACTGTTTCAAGATGTTTCTTACTAATTAGCCAGCTTCACTACCTGGCAACTCACTCTATTCTGTAGGAGATCAAAAATAATTTCTTTTTCTCCGTGTACATAAGTCTTTGGCTCAGGTACAGTATGTTACAAAGCACTTGTTATATTGCATGGAATGTGTTTAGTATTAAACTCTTAAGAAGAGTTGACACTCACTAAAGTATAATATGCTGTAGCTGTCTTGTAGTGCATGTGCAGCAAGGCTTGTGTGGGTGTGTTTGCGTTGCTATCTATCAAAGATATTTCACAGCTTCATGCTTTAATTGTATTGTAGGTCTTTTTGTTGTTGGTTTCTTTTGTGTGTGTATTTGTCTTAGCAGAAGTAGGACACTGAAATAGCTTGTATTTTCAGGGCATGTTCCAGAGATCCTTCACAGTCTATTGCAAGCAGAGTGAAAGAGATGTGTGAAGTATACTGCCAGAGCATGCAGTCTGAAGAAGAATTCAGTAATTTGACCAAAGGTGGGAAACATTTTACTTACATAAATTGGAATTTATGTGCATTTAAAAATACTGATCTCTTCTAAGTAACCTTTGTCTTATGTAGACACTGTGCTTTTGCACAAGAGTCTTTTCTATTTCTTGTCTTTTCCTGCTAGTCTTCAGATAGAGCAACTTTCAACCCTGTATAAACTTTCATAATCATACTTGGCATAAATTACTGGAATTTGATATTCTTATGTTCTACAAAAGGGAGGAAAGAAAAGCTCTCAGAACTGTTTTTCTTCTCTCAAATCTAAGTGTGCATTTCTGTCAAAAAAAGTAATTAAAATTTTTTAAGAATAGGTGCTTTGTACTTTGTATCTGTGCTCATCAACACAGTTGTTCACTTTGTCTTGCAGAGTGCTTGGATCCCCACAGAGGTTTTTCCAAACACTGTATTTTCTGATCTTGAAATACTTTTTATTTTAGCAGTAATAAGGGTTGTTCTTACACATGGTGTTTTTTTTACCAAGTTCTGAGTTCAGTACGAAGCTGCTGTGCTCTGCAATCACGTTTCAGTGCAGTAGAGAGATTCCATGGCTAACATTAACCCTTGAACATGAGTCCCATTTAGTCCTGAAAGCAGCGTAGCCACAGCTGCACAGAAATCCATGCAATAAGCTGTTGTTTTAACTCTGTAGATTAAGATAAATAATGATTCTTTTATCACAATTCACAATATTATTTCTGTTGAAAATTCCTGCAGATGTGGCCAGCAAGCATTTTCGTCGTGCTGAGGTACTCTACTACAAGGTTTTGGAGTTGGTCATTGAGCAAGAGAGGAGGAGACTGGGAGATGCAGACTTATCTGTAAGGACAACTCCTCCAATTGCACCTTGTGTTTAAAGTTGGATCTGCAACAAAGAAAATATTTATAGGACAGGATAATGCTATTTTAGATGAGTAAATCTCTTGAGTAGTCGGAAGGCATTCCTGAATGGAAGAAAAGCTGTCCAAGAAATTATTCACCTTTGCGAACAAAAAGGATATATAAAATTTACAAAGAATAAGGATGTCTTAATTTGGATTCTGTCCTATCATGTACAAAAGCAAATGTCTAGTTAAAAACCTTCTAATCTCACTGTTGAGGCAGAACAGAAAGCATCATGCAGTTCTATTGTTACACTGTAAATGAAGCATTAAATTGGGCAACTCTCTTGCAGGCAGTACTGGAGCAAGATGTGTTTCATCGCTCCCTGCTGGCGTGCTGCCTTGAGATTGTCACCTTCACGTACAAGTTACCTGGAAGCTTTCCCTTCATCACTGAAATATTTGACATTCCAGTTTATCACTTCTATAAGGTAAAGTAAGAGCTAGAAATGTTTATCAAGTCCTGTGTACTCTTGGCTTATATTAAATAATCTCCTTACCTAAATGTGTATTAACTCTTCATTCTTAGCATTGCCCCTTTTTGTCTTGAAAGTATTTTACAGCTGGTTTGGGCGTTTAAAGATCAGACTACTGGTAATCAGTTTCACATAGGAGCAGTGTGCAAGTGACTAAGGATTGTCATTTATCTTGAGCTAGTGACCAGGGATCCTGAGCTGCTGCTGCAGCTGTTCTGCATTCACTGCTGCTGTGGCAAGATACACGTACCTGTCTTCAGATAAACTTGCAGCCCACCAGACAATTGAACCATACTGACACAGTCTAATAATTGTACTAGTCTCTTCCTTGAACATTTAGGATCTAATTTCACTGTAAGAAGAAATATATGAAAACAAGAATATTATACTCAGTCACTGGTTTATTCAGTACCACAAGGACTTCATTGCTCTCTGCATTACAGGTAATTGAGGTTTTCATTAGAGCAGAAGATGGCCTTTGTCGGGAAGTTGTAAAACACCTTAATCATATTGAAGAACAGATCTTGGAAAGCATGGCCTGGAAACAGGAGTCCATACTGTGGGACAGAATCAGAGATAACGACAACAAAGTTCCTAGCTGCGAAGAGGTGAGCACGTCTCTGTACCCCTAACACATCTGTTCAAACAGAATGGTGGAGAGTGGACATCAGCATTGTATGCCCAGAGTTCAGTTTCTCCCTACAAGCTAAGCGGGGCAGAGAAAGAGCTGCATGTGTTTGTGTGTGACCTGTTACCACTGCAGAGATGTCCAAACACAGGCATCCAGCTGATGTGATTCTCACCCCGTGTTTGCTTAGAGTAGGAGCACAGTGAATAATGAACACAGAGGAGGTATGAAACAGTCACACTTGAGAAGACTGCTACAGGAGTCTGGTTAAGAACAGACTCTTAATTACAGTCACAGAATGATTATTACAGGATTGTATTTTCTAGAGTAGTACAATCATTACGAAGTTTTAAAGTTAAGTTTACAGTAATTTTTCAATGTTCTTCATTTTTCTTTTCCTCCGTATAGTTTCACTGTTCAACATTCATAGACTGGTAGTTCTAAAAATCATTTGTGCCACAGACACACTAATAACAGTACAACTATTTCAGGTCATGCCACCTCAGTATTTTGAGAGATCTGCTGCCAACAGTGTTGTGGGTTCTCCACTGACACCAAGACGACTAAATGAGGTCCGAGCTGAAACCGGAGGCCTGGGAAAAGGTGAGCTGTTTTTTAAGCACAGTGTATTTATCACTCTTACACCATGCCCTGTATTTACAAATCTGAATGGCGTACAGAAGGAAGCTGCTCTAGTGGTTTATGTACAATTGTGCATGAATTAGGCACTTGTAAATGCTATTTCTGTTGTAACTTGCATAGTCGCATCAGTTGTCTAAGACAGAAACATTCGTTATTTCAGATCAAAACAGTCCTCTGTCACTGGTTTCAGGAGCTTATATCTACAAAGGACATCTGTGTACACACATGTATGTGTTTAAGTACATCTGTTCTGATCAGTAGCACCTGAGCAGCTTTTTTGTTACACCAGATTAGAAGCTCCAATGTATGTTTAGTTCTGTGAGGCTTCAGGCTTTTTCTGGGGAACTAAAGCATAATACAGTCTCTGAGGAAAAGATATTCAGCACTGTGTTATTTGAGATCAAGTCATCTCATAATCTGTAAGCCACAGATGTAGACATTAATTTTAAATGCTTCCAGTTGTCACATTTGGGGTCTCATCACATTTTTTAAAATCTATTTGTATTATAAGGGATTTTACAATAAGATTTTGGTTTTTTTTAAATCCACAGGCATTTCATCTTCTCCTACTACCCTGTATGACAGATACAGCTCTCCTACAGCCCACCCTACCAGGAGAAGGTTGTTTGTTGATAACGATAATACCTCCGACAACGGAACTCCAGTCAGAGTTTCCCAGCAGCCCGTGGTAAATACGGTGCCTGTGCAGAACGTGAATCCTGAAGCAGTGTCAGTAACTCCAGTGCCTGGTCAGACATTGGTTACAGTAGCAACCGCCACCGTAACAGCCAACAATGGGCAAACTGTGACCATTCCTGTACAAGGTAAGAGAAGAGCTGCTGTCAGATGAGGCCAATTTCTATCCAGATGTTAGTATACAGTCAGGGGGTGGGGGGAAAACAGCACACCCAGAGCAGAAAAGCAGGCTTAAGAATTTATAGTGGGGAAGAACTGTATCAGTGGAATTTAGAGACAAGACACAGGGCACAAAGATGTTCACTGACTGTGGATTAGCGACTTGGTTATTGCAGTGACCTTTGCTTCCTCAACTGGAAGAAAGTGACATTACAGTTAAAGATCAGCTCAATTCCGTTATTTTCCTGTCTCCTTATGGTAAGAAGTTCCAAGTACTTTCATAAAACATTTTGTCTCTATAGTATGCTACAAACTATAAGCAACTAATTTAAGTGTTACTGAACTATTAAGAAAAAGCTCTAACAGGAAACAACCATCCACACTAAACAAACCACCCCACCTTGCTCTTATGTCAAACTCTTCCTTAAATTACAGGTATCGCCAATGAAAATGGAGGAATAACTTTCTTCCCAGTGCAGGTAAACGTAGGGGCCCAGCCTCAAGCTGTCTCTGGCTCCATTCAGCCCCTCAGTGCCCAGGCTCTCACGGGCACTCTGAGCACTCAGGTGTCAGGGGCAACGCTGCAGCTCCCAGGACAGGTCACTGTTCAGCACATCACCTCTGGGGAGCCAAGGCCAGCCCAGCACCTCACTGCCACAGCCGCTCGCTCCCGGAAGATGGGCTCGCTTTCCCTCTTCTTTAGAAAGGTACTTTTTAGCCTGCTTAGTTTGTATTTTGGTAGCTCTTCTGTGATGCTGAAATATTTCCTTACTTCTAATATTAATAAGAGAATATTTAGTTTCCAAGCTGACATGTTTTGTTTGTTCAGATGCATACCTGAAGGGTTGGTTTCCTGTACAGAAATTTCTCACTGTCAGAGTAGCTGAACAGTACAGCTGTCACTAGCTGAGAAGTAGATTTACAGCTGTGGCTAGCAGCTGCTTAAACATGTCCATCTTCTTTAAGGCTCTTAAAGAAAGAAATTCACTTTTGAAATATTCTTGTTTATTCAATACAGAGGTTTCTATAGGTGCTGTTTTTGTACTTCAAGAGTATCTTGAAGAAATAATCTGGAGAATTGCAGAATTAAAAAAAAAAATGCTTTTTTAGCATTAGTACCAGTATAATAGTGTCTGTTTCTTGTAAGCAGAAGATAGTTCCAGTATTTGTCATTAGCTTATCATCTGCACGAGTTTCACAGAGCACACATGTCCAAACTGCGCTCTAACCTGGATAAGAAGCACTGCTGACGCGGTCCCTGCACTGTCTCTCTTCCATCAGGTGTATCATTTAGCAAGTGTTCGTCTGCGGGATCTCTCTGTCAAACTGGATATATCTGATGAGCTGCGGAAAAAAGTCTGGACGTGTTTTGAGTATTCCCTGATGCACTGCCCTGAAATCATGATGGACAGGCATCTGGATCAGCTGCTGATGTGCGCCATCTACGTAATGGCCAAGGTAAGCTGAACAAAAACACACGTTTTCTAAGGCTTGGTAGTTCAGAGATTGCTCTAACAACCCCCAAAAACAACCTCAGCAAACCAAACGGTGGGGGAAGAAAACAACCAAAAGCTACCACAGGAGGTCTAATACTGACTATTCTTAGGTTACAAAGGAAGACAGGTCGTTCCAGAACATTATGCGCTGCTACCGGACACAACCGCAAGCCAAGAGTCACGTAAGTACAGTTAGAAATCTCCTCGTTCCCGAAGCAGAACTGAGGCATTTAATAAATGACATCATCTAATAAATATTAAATGATGCATTCTCAGAGCCACTGTCCTTAAAAATAGCAGTCGCACCCAAATCTTGCACTAGTGAAAGCTTTTTCTGTACCTGTAATTTAACTTATCTTCACTTACAACCTCCATCAACAGTACCTACTGGATGACAGGTAGGAAGCTGCCTGCATTTTCCCCTATAGAAAACAATGTGATGTCAAACAGTGTTCTAAAAGCAGATGTATGGTGCAGACTGTTGCTTCCAGACTGTGCAACTGCGCATCACTCACAGGTGCTGTGCTGCTCTTGTCTCCCTGCAGGTGTACCGGAGTGTGCTGATAAAAGGCAGGAGACGCCGCCGCCAGTCTGGCAGCAGTGACAGCAGCAGCCAGCAGAACTCCCCTACAGACAGAAGTAAGGAGAGAAGTAAAGAAAGAAGTGAGTGTTTCCAAATTCCAGATGTTCATTTTTAATCCTATTTTCAGAACAGTGTAGTTAGGGTACAAGTTGGATTTTGTGTCACCCCCCACACCAAACAGTTCCTTCTTAAGTAAACTTAGCTGCAATTAAGAACGTACCAACAACGTGCAAGAGTTGTTTTGCAAAGTGAAGCTTAGCATTGCACCTGCTGTGACAGTGCAGTTTTAAATCTGTCGCTGCGTGTGTTTACCTTAAGTGTACTCCTCAGGTAAGTTTGGACACCAGAGAACATGATGTAGAGTGAAAGTAGCATGTCCACAGCAGTGCCTTTTAATAGTTTAGCAGAGAGGCAGCAGCTGGCTGGCTTCATAGATAAAAACCACCAGCAGCCCCTCCCAGCATCCGGTGTAGCACTGCTCATGTCTCTGGAGTGCGGACAAAGATTCTAGCCTCGATACCTGAATTAACACATTTTTCCTTGACTGAATTTTGCATAAAAAAGCAAGTGAAAGTGAGCATGCATATTCTTACAACCAGCTTTCAAATACTTGACAGTACAACCGTACATTTTCATGTTTTCTGTCACAGAAAGGGGGCAAGGAGGGGAGGGACAAAAATAATGTATTCCACAAATTCCCACATTAAAAAAGCAAAAGTACCACCAAGGCAAATATTGCTACCATTTGCCGAAAGAAAGACTGACGTTCCTCAGTTGAAGTTGGGCCAGCTGGCAACAAGGCAAATTACAGGGGAAATGCCTGAGAAATGGATTTTTAGCTCAGCTTCTACAGAAAAATCACTTTCAGCTCATGCACTAAGCTGTTAGAAATGAAGTGTTCCTGTAGCAATACTCAGCATTTCGCTGGTCTGCTGTAAGGGAGGGTGCTGAGCAGGATTGCCAGCACTGAGGGCAGGCGCCTGTGCCCTGCTGGGGATTGAGGAGTGTGCACTTCTGTCCTCAGCCAGCAGAGACTCCAGCCCTGTGATGCGCTCCAGCAGCACCCTGCCTGTGCCCCACCCCAGCAGTGCTCCTCCTACTCCCACCCGCCTGACCGGAGCAAACAGCGATACTGAGGAGGAAGAGCGAGGAGACCTCATACAGTTCTACAACAGCATCTACATTGAGCAGATCAAGGAATTTGCCCTGAAGTACACTTCAAATGGGGTGAGATAGCACTGTGCTTCTGTTAGTAAATAGATCTTATTTTACTGTGTGTGCAGTAGAGTACCCTTAGCTAACCTCACCTTAAGGAAAGCAAGAGTATCCATGACAAAAATTCCAGTTCAAGTATATAATCTGGTGCTGAAAGATTAAACCCTTTTGCTGCCTATTTGTTACTTTCTCTTGCTGAAATACAGGGCCCCAATGAATGTCATCCACCAGCCTCATATACAATTAAAAAGTAAAATACTAATATTTCCTAGATGTACAACAAATCCTGCTGTGTCCTAAGGAAGGCCGTGAGAAAAACATCTGAACTGTGCTTAAAATGACCAGCTTACAACAGCCTTGCTGTAGACACCTTAGTGAGATTACATAGCGGCTGAGTGTTTTTTTTTCCTCCTGAGCAGACGGACTCCCCTCCGCTCTCACCCTACCCCTTTGTGAGAATTAGCTCTCCTCGCAGAGTACAGCTGACTCAGAACCAGCCGGTGTACATCTCACCCCACAAAAACGTGTCTGCTCTCTCTCATCGAGAGAAAATATTCTATTATTTCAGCAGCAGCCCATCTAAGGTAAGACTAAAGGGGGTTAGTTTGGTTTTATAAATCCTGAATCCTGTCATTTATGTTGGGATGTGATGGTAGAGAATACTGCACAACACTCCTTCTAGTGTACATTGTGAAGATGTACTCTGTCACCAGATTGTCTCCAGATTGTCAGTCTACAGATCTAAGAAGCTGGAGAGCAATGAGGTATCCAAGGCACTTGTGTACTTTTAAATCTGCCCTCTGTAACAGTGCACGTACATCAGTGACACCACAGGATGGGGTGTTTGGCATGGAGGCTCAAACATGAACCACAGTCATTCCCTCTTATCTACTTAGTGAGGAAAAATGTCTCTTAGCACAAAAAGACTTACCAGGTGAACATGGAACAGGCTGAATCCCGTCATCTCCAGAAGCAGAAGCCTTCTCCAAGCAGCACCTTCATTCAGGATAGGAATTCTGCACCTATGGTGTAAGATAACATGCCATAACTACAGCTGGAAGGCCTTTCAGCTCCACGTGCACCTGCAGAGCATCAAAAAACTTACACAAAAGGCTTGCTTGAGAAAGACTCTGGAATACAGTAATGGGACCAGCACAGTGGTTAAAAGGGTTAGTTTGTTACAGAAAGCTCCAAAACTGAGGCATTTGTAAGCCTAGAGTAATGGGACTAGCAAGAACACTGCTTTTTTTGTTGCCACAATAATGAGAATTTTTTCTTTCCACCTCTCCCCAGAGGCTAAAGGAAATTAACAGCATGATTAGAACAGGAGAAACGCCAACCAAGAAGAGAGGCATTCTCTTAGAAGATGATAGTGAAGCACCAGCTAAGAGAATCTGTCAGGAAAACCACACTGCTCTGTTACGCCGACTGCAAGATGTAGCCAACGACCGAGGGTCCCACTGAGCGCAGGGGCTCAGCACAGGTAGGCCCTCTCTGCTGCTGGCGGCTCAGAGCATGCCATGGACTCACAAAGCCGTGCAGGCATCGGGATGCTCCTGCCAGCCCGTGGTGACCAGTCCCTGCTGGGCTGTGCCGAGCCTCTGCTTCCCCAGTGCCAGGGACAGGGAGGATGCGTTCTGAACTCTGCAGCTCCACTCTGCCTGTCGTAAAGCTGGTCGGAAGGCAGGTGACCTACCTGCAGCCTTTGGCTGC
Organism: Lagopus leucura; assembly: GCF_019238085.1. Lineage (NCBI taxonomy): Eukaryota > Metazoa > Chordata > Aves > Galliformes > Phasianidae > Lagopus > Lagopus leucura. The sequence continues at coordinate 12,557,832 of NW_024962271.1, forward strand.
ACTAGGCAGTTCAAAGCTTTTTATTGCTTGGAGAACGCGTCCCTCGCACAGCTTTCTACCTAGCAGCAGGTATTTGCATCTATTTGCTCAACCAGTCTACTTACAGTGTTTTCATCAATGCTTGACCATTTTCAGCTTTGTAATAGGAAGTTGCATATGTATCAAACATGGGAGCATTGTACCAAGGCGCTCGTAGCCAAACGTTCTGGGGAAAAACAAAAAAAAGGAAAAAATAAGCATTAATGACTGCCATAAAAATAATCATTTATAAGTAATAGTCTAGCAATGTCCAGCCTTTTCTGCTTGGAAAGGGAAGATAGGAATAAGCTTTTTGAGAGCTGAAGGAAGCTACCTGTATGGATTCTGTATGTATCCGGGATGCTTTGTGTGCCACCAAATCCACCATGCTGTTTTGCTGTAACATCTGGGCACCCTGTTGTATAGAAGTAGCTAACTCCACTTACACACTGTTGTTAGCTGTGCAATGTTTTAAAGTGAACTCGTGTTCAAAAGGTGGCACTTTTGATAGGGCTGTGAAGCATTGGTTTTAAGGCAGATGAGTTTTGCTGTATATTTGCAATGGCACTTTCTAAATGTGAATATCTTTTTCAAGGCTGACTTCAGCCATTTTTCTTAATGGAAGCAATCCAATTTTTGTATTTATTTTCAAATTGACATCCCACAGCTCTCCTTCAGCAAACGGCATTAAGAATTCATTTTAACGTTACATGCATGCAGTAACAAATGCAGGAGGTCAGGGATGTGGGCTTTGGTCAAGAAATTTTATTTACGCTTGCGTTGTTTCTTCAGATTGCTCTGCTTGAGAGTCAGGAATCGGCCCTCACTTCCTCAGTAGAAGGAAGGTGGCCTCGATCTCTTAAAGATGCACACTGTGCTTTTGGAGTGGTTTTAAAGGACAGAGAGAGAGGGGTTTGGTTTTTTTAATGGACAGAATCAGGCTGCCTGGGAGAAATCTCTCTCCTGCTAATGGTATAAGAAAGCAATGCATATATTAATTAGATCTACTAATTGTTTTCATTTAAATTAATCCTAAAATACCAACCTTGTTGGTATGCTCAGACCTTTCCTGAGAATTAGTGTCCTATGCCAGCTTATTCATCTTTAAGGACAACTGGGGACAATGTTGTTGTTCTTGTAAAATTCAGCACACACAGATGCTAGAAGGTTTTATAAGGAAGCAGAACTTGAAAGCTCAGTGTTCTCATTCATCCCCGCTCCTTTGAATAACGGGAAGATTTAGGACTTAATTCCGCAGTAAAATCAGTTAAGGTAAAATAAAAGCGTCTTTTGTTCTTACCTGTGTAAGAAGGCCTGAAGTCAAGCAGTGGTGTAGATGTTCCTGTAAAAATATTTATGAACTTGTCAGACAATTCTTGTTATTCTGTACCATTTACATTAATTTGTATGAAAATATTGCAAGTGTATTTTTCAATAAAGAACTCATCATAAGGCTTGTGTGAAGAAAGCTTCATACGGGCAAAGCCTCCCCCAGTGTGCATCTGTCAAAGGCTGCGCCGACGGCACAGACACCAAAATAGCACGAGGCTGGGTGCTCCCAGGCACACCATGTACTGAATCACAAGCAGCTCAGTCAGACATCAGCACTCAGGGTGTCAGGTAACAGGGCGATGCTGCATTAACTACTCACTCAAAAAAAAAATTATTCTTGCACGGTTTAAGTCGTAGTTTTAAAATGTTTCCTGCTAGCGTAACTTCCATTTCTCTTTCTGAAATATTCTTTACAGAAATCAGAATTGTAAGCATTACACTTCTGAGTGTTGTTAAAATGTTATTTCAGCCAAGTATTGACAGAGACTGCAACATTTTCAGTCCGTTTTTCATGAGATGACTGACAGCTGTAATAGGAAAGATAACAGCTGAGTGCTGGAGAAAAGCATTTGGCACCAAAGTGCAGTTTGGGTGCTGTCTGCCTGCCTTGCTCCTGGAACAGCTCCTTTTTGAGCATGAACTGCTTACAGGTGATCTGTTACTCTTCCCTTTTTCAATCTACAAAAAAAGAGATGATGCCATTTCTTAATTTTGAACTAGAAATAAATTCAGCATTCTTTAAATATATACAATTATTTTCTCGTAAGTAAACTGCTATTAACATGGGCTTCACTAAGAAATCCAGACTGCCCTCAAAGAAACAAAACTTACTCAAATAACCATTATTTCAGCTCCTTTCTTGTTATTGCCTTTCCTTTAATTGTGGTCTTTTCTAAACCCCAGCAACAATCAGACAAACAATTGTAACCACATCTCTGAATTGATGGGAGATGGTTACAGCTGTTCCGTATGGCCATCAATTTCCTGCATGCATTCCCTGTCCAACCCCACGGTAGCTTGGTGTTCATACACCATCAGAATTAAGCTTTCCCTGCTGAAATGACAGAGCATCCCACAATTAGAAGGGATTGAATTTCCAAGCAAGGCCTTCAGTTAAGCAGCTTAGGAAATCTGTACCCAAATAACGATCAAGGTAACTAAAAAGGAACACTGCAGTTCCGTGCTCTGCTTCTGGCTCCCTGCCTCACTGCTCCATTGCATTCAGTCCAAATTCTAGGCCCATTTTTTGTTCCACAGGAGTCCCTGCTTCACTAAATATCACAAATACTGAATGTGAAGCATGCGACTTTCAGCCTCCCCAAGAAAAGAGAACTAAGAGCAGCAGGAGAATGAACATTCACAGTATTTGAGTAGCTACACCACAGGCCGGTACAGTAGAAACCTTCACAGAAACCTTTTCTTGAAACAAAACCATCACTTAGCACATAATACAGCTCACCTTTCAGATCAGTTACTCCACTCCTGGCTTCCAGTGGAAGTTCCCAAAGGTCTTCTGGTGGTTCCAACATGCCTGGTGCTCCCCTGCCCCTTCAGACACAGGCCAGCAGGGCTACTGGAGGAGAAGTCTTAACCGTGGTGAGTGACACCAGGATGTCTTTTCCTTCTGTACCAAGTTAGAAGGAGTTTAGCTCTTCCTTTCTCAAGTCCAGCGCTGCTTTAAACTCCTCTTCAAGTACACAGTACTCCATTCTAGAGACTACCCTAGCAGAGAAGCTGCAGGACAGCAGTTGTGCTTCACTGCCTGAACTGATTTGTTAGAAAGGGGCACACGCATACTTGTTACAAGGTGAAAATGTGTGAAAATGAACAAACACATCTTTAGTACTATCAGGCATTTTCTCCCTGTAATGCAAATAACAACAGCTAGAGAAGTTCTCCCCACCCAGCACGAAAATCAGCTGCACTGCAATTAAAGAGACAGGTTATACAGCAACGAAACATTTTCCAAGCATTAAGCCAGTTGTCCATCAGTTCAACCCCCATCCCAGAAATAATCCCCGATTTAAACTGCAGCTGCTGTGAGCACTGTGCCCCACACACGGGCTGAGAGAACACCTGTGTCTGCACACTGAAGTGCTGGAAAGGCACTAGGTGGACACGAGCTACCTCTTACTCCCTAACAATACAAACTACAAAGCACAGCAGTAATTAAGAGATACTAAGATACCTAAAAGCACTGGACAAATCAAGACCAGAGAAAAGCTGAGCTCTTGCTCAGTGAAGATCCCGGGGAGCAGCGACCACAGCCATGTTGAGGTGACCCAGGAGCTGCACAGGGGACACCACAGCTGCCACCAGCACACACAGCCAGTGCTGCAGTTGGGGCAGGTGCTCAGCCTCCCAGACACAGGATTTTCAGTACAGCTGAAACATCACTATCAATACAGTTCCCGATAAAAAACCCACCATGCATTTGCAGCCATTAAGGATATTTAAGGCAGCTGTACTGATTTACATGACCAGAGTCCTCTTCACCACAACAGGAATTCCAGAAGTACAAGAGACATCCCAGCCAGCCCCAGGAAACCACTGCATCTCCAAGGCAGAACCTTCAAAAGCCTCAAAGCAACACACATTAAGACTTTTGTGCCTTAATTCGTACATCCTTAAGTGCTGTGCAGAAACCACACACATCACCCTTTGGCACTATTAAATTAATCACTTGGGATATGATAGTATTTCACCTGTGCAGTCATTATACGTTTCCTTAAAAGCTAAGAATCTGTTCTCTAAGATAGAAAGGTTGTTCTAGGACACGCAGATTTAGTTTCTGTAATACAAAAGCTACAAACAAACCCAAAAACTTATACCATGACTACATACAAAGTCACCAGACCTTGTTTCTGGTCAGCAGGGTTTGCATTAATACCAAACATATGGATATGAGCATGACTTAAAGAAAAAAGGCCCAACAGTGACAGGCTAGCACCACAAGTTCTGGATTTTAGAGAAATCCCGCTTTGCAGCAATAAGAGCTTATGCTGGATTAGGATATCAGGAGGACTCTCATGCAAAGTAGAAAACTTTGCCCTGAACTCACACCAGCTTCAGAAAGCTTCTCCTAGATGTGGAACAAAACCATTCAACCAGTCTCTTCAGCACACAACAGGACACCTACAAACACTTCTGTTGCCAGGCACTTCCAGCCCAGTTCCAGGCTTTACTAGGTGTCTAAAACACAAACAGTTGGACAGATGCAAAGTGATGATTCCATTTTATTTTCTTAAGATGTCACCAGTAACACACATTAGTCAAGCTATTCTATTTAATCCCTACAGCGTAGACACCTAGGGAATCTAAAATCCTCTACGATTTTATTAGCTCAAGAGACCACCATTAAAACCTTTGATTTTAGTGTTTATGTAATAAAAGTCTATTAAGCCTGACATTCTTCTTCGACCCTGTCAGACTAATGTGTGCTTTAGTGACAGCATCCATTTACAAATCAATAGTACGTCATCCACTGAGGATCATCCTCAGCTTTATCTCTGGAAAGTGCTAAATGGAGTCACTGAACCATCTATTTACAATTTCAAATCCTATCATATTTACAATAGAAACCAAAGTATTTAAAACCATTAAATATATTGTTTAACTCTGCTATATTAGTTTACATGAACACAGCTTACCTCTGGCATTCTGGCATCATATTTCCTGCTAGTGTTTCTGCCAGCCATTTTAAATTTAGGAAAAAAAAAAAAAAAAGCCATTTCCTGGAGGGAAAAAATAAAAGCTTAAAAGCAACCCTAAACCTCCAGGCATGTCAGAGCCCTGAGGAATTACCCACTCTAGACAGTCTTCAGATTGAAGTACTGCAGTGTTCAGAGATACTTCCAAACTCCAGGCAAGCCTTTAAAACCTAACGCATATGGGTAAAAAGCTGACACTGAGTAATCCAAGCAAGTTTACTGGAGTCACTGCTGCAGTTCAGTTCTTACTAATCCGTAAACTGCTGCTTTGCTGTTTCTCCCTCCGTTACATTCCCTCCACCCATAGAAAGTGTTCTGTGCACCACAGTCCAGAAGAGCTAGGTAGGCATTGTCTTCTCCTCTTTGCTGAAAGGCTGAACTGAGCCAGGCTTTACCCATGACAGGCCAGAAACATGCATGCTTTTGCAGTGCTGATCTTCTGGTTTCTTCTAGGTAGAAGAAAATTGAAGTCAGAATTATTAGAAACCCTCTTGCATACCTTCCCACACATTTTCAGATTGACAATTACGAGCAGAAACGAGGTCAGTATCATCTTCTCTCCTCAAAGAGAAACAGCTACTACTTTAATTTCTGTGAGTACGCACAGCATGTGTAGATCTACACTGAAACTACAGGAGAGTTTTAATGACTTAGTTCATGTACGGTCACCCAATTAAACTATAAAGATTAAACAGATAGTCCTTGGATACAGCATTCTGTTTGGAGAACGAGGCACAGCAGCACTGCACTGCTGTTTGCCAAATGTCACAGTTGTACAGAAAGAAGAGTCAATCCAAATCAAAGCACTTATGTCATTCACTTGCTGTTAACAGCTCCAGCACAGCCAGCTGTTTCTCAGCACACAGAAATTACGTGGGTAATAAACAGGGTTGCAGCAGAAGGAAAAGAAGACAGGACTGGGGAACTTATTTTTACAGGGAGGGCAAACAACTGCACTGGCATTTTGGAACAAGTCTCCTAAGGCACAGAAGCCTGAGCACTCTTGCTGTCATCAAACAACTCCAGCAAATAAAGCACCACATATGCAGTTTGAAATGACAACACTGACAGTGCATTTTTTTTTGCCAGTTCAACACAGATACCAGCCACCATCTCAGAATCCTGAGATGCTGCAAGTTGGTTCACTTGTCATGCTGCTCAATGCAGACTCAGAATTGCTGTGTGTCCATTCCTGCCAGGTACTAGGAATCATTTAAAATATAAAAATAATAAACTGAACGAGAGGGAAAGTGTGTTTTCAGATATTTAAAAAGACTTAAACTCTTCAGAATGAAGGCTCATCTCTTTTGAATCTCTCCAAGAGAGAGAAGAAAGCCTCTTCCAGTTTTTGTATGCATTGCTTAGCTCAAAAGCCAGTAGAAAGCTATCTTCACTCCTTCACATTTCTAGAGCAGGTAAAGGCACACTCAGCATCACTGCACTTTGACTGTGCAAATACTGAAGGTATTGCTCTGTTGAAAACTGTACGAACAAACACACTCTTGCTGTATCCGAGTGCTCTGAGGCAGAAGTAACAGTGCCCAAAAGGTTTTCAAATTACAAGAAAGCCCTGAAGTTTTGATTCAGTCATTAAATATCTTTCACAAGAACAGAAGAAGAAAGTTGGAGGTTGTGAGGTTATGCAGCAGTACCAACCATGACAGGACAAGCTAAAAAAAACAGCTAGCAAATCTCTCCTTTCTTTTTCCTTTCCAACTCTAAATAAAAAAAAAAAAATCTGCCAAATTTACTAACAATTGTACTCAGCCTAACAAAGCATTCTACCCCGCTGAATGATTAATTGCTTAACACAGTGAAGTTAGAACAGCCACACAGCCACTTAGTTAGGACATTAATTCAGTTTCAGCACATCTCCAGATCCAGAAGAGAAGCAGAATAAAGTCTGCCTGGTACATGCTCCTCACAAAGAGACTCAGAGCATTTCCTTCCTTTATCAGGCAATAAATCTTTTCTATAGGGAAAATCTGGACTTCATTCATACCTTCTGAGTCAACATCTTCTCTCTAGCTTCATCATGTATTGCTGGATTCCAAGGAGAAAAACTGTGGAGAAAATACAGTTCTATAACTCCACATTTTTGCAAGCACACTGAGAGAAGTAAGACAGGAAAAAAAAGCACTTTTACTTGGTTTAGTTTGCTTAACTTCAAGTCAATTACAAATCTGGAGTTTTTGTAAGAAGAACTTACTGCACATTGACATGGACCTCTTCCAACAGAAAAACACAGTGTTGGATAATCTTAGATTTACTTAGTATTTTATTCAAGGTACTCTTACATGGTACTCTTACAAAAGAACAGGTCATCCAACTGGAATGTATTGGAAGGGAAAGGCTTCAAATAAAAAACAATACCAGAACTTGTTGTCAAAGCACGGAGATGTCGATTCGCCCGCGGTACTCACACGATTGCATAGGGATCCTCTATTTTGGGCTGATCAAATAAGTGACTGCTGCATAGTTTGACACTGTCTACCACCTTACTTTTGAACAGTTGAATATCTTTTTCATACCTACAACAGAGAAATAAGCAGTGTCAAGTACCTGCAAAAGGAGGTACAGGTTTGCCCTGGAAGCACAGACAGACCGGGCAAAGCCTCAGCAATGGTTTGTAGCACAAGGAGCCACAGACATGGAGCTCATAAACAATTATACAGATCTCTTGATTCTGTACTTCTATGCCAAAGTCTCTTAAGAAATCACATCTTAAACACCTGGAAGATACTTACAGCACTGCAGCCTCGGGGTTCAGAGGACTGCTTGTATCAATCTTGTAAAAGACTCTGCGAGCATACATGAGCACTTGCCATATGTGATTATGATTTCGCCTAAAAAAGAACAAAATGAGGTGAAAAAAGGAAAGAACCTTCCAAACTGCATGTCGATATGTTGCCACTAACCTCCATTTTGCAAATGCTCGTTTCACGTCCAGCTCCCCAGACAAGGGATCCACCAGTGGATGGAAGACGGGCAGATCAAAAACCAGGCGCTGCGTTGGAAACAAGAAAACCCCAACGTTAAAGCAGTGGGTGAGGGGGCTTCAGGTCTTTTGTGTTTCATTGGTGAGTGAGATGTTGCTTCCAAATATCAATTAATTCCCACTATACAACAACAAAGCAACTGTGAAACTGTAACCCAGCACACCCAGGTTATATGCAGGGCCCTGTCCTCTCTGACATTCTTAGCACTGAATCAGGAGACTAATCCAGCTAACAGCACGAATACCAGTGCCAGCACAGGTAACAACATCAGATAAGATCAGATTAAGCCAGGAAAAAAAAAGAAAAAAACACAAAAAACCTTCAGCTGAAAGTTCTTTACATTCTTGAGCTACAATCTGTAATTTCCTTTATCCTACACATTTTCTAAGGGCCTTCAGCTCTGTAGTTTGTTTCTTCTTGCATTTGTGCATTCCTCTAAAAATAACAATAGTTAAATTACTTTCAACAGGAAGGCTTATAAAGTCCCATGCTAGCACAAGAATGATGGATATGTCAGAGACATTTAAGACTGGTCTTTGAAATAAACTGTTTTATACTAATTCTGTCCCTGTAAAGCTTTACACAAAGCTAGGTGCCAAACAGGGAGCTTCCTGACACAGCAGCTCAATCTCAGCTACAGCAGCTACATATGCCCACCCCCAACCTTCCTCTTAAATAAATCTGGCCAAGATGACCGGATGCTCTGCTCCGGAGAGAGTCACACTGCCACAAATGGCAGGAAAGGAAAGTAGTAACTTGGAAACCTTTCCCTAAAAGGAAAAAGAAAAAGCAAAGATAAAAGGTAACACCATACAACCCATCTCCATTTCGTGCTACTTCATCAGCTTTCTCCTCAAACTCTATTAGTGCTTTGTTTCAATGTATTTAGAAAAGATACAGGCAAGAAATCCTGCAGTACAACACTGGGTATAGTGCAAGCATCTGGATTTCACATTCCATCACAGGCTGCTCAGGATTTGGATACATAAATGCTTAAACTTGAACTTCTTTGGCAAGAAAGCAACAACTCCAGAGTTGAGGTAAAGAACTGCTCGACTGCTTAATGCTCCAATGTATCAAACTCTGCACCAGCCTCAGTAATAAAAGCAGCAAGCTCCCTCCATTGATGATAGGAGATACGTACAGGATGCATCACAAACATGCCCAGCAAACTAAACAAAACCAGTTCAAAGAAGTGAGAAGCCAGCTGTTACACTGGCTGTAACAAAGAGCCAAACTTGAAGCAGCAGAGCAGAAGAAAAACCCAAGACACACAACCAGAGCCACTTACCGGGCAGTCTCCATCAGGGTAATTGTCAGGAATATAGACTGTAAATTTGAACACACCATCCTGGTACAGCCCGTGTCTTATGAATATCACTCCAAACCACACTGCAAGTGAGAAAGTTTTCTTGAGCAGGAGAATTTCAGAACATGAAATTATTCAAGTTTTCAAAGTTAAATTTAAACTTACTCAGTGCTGATCTGTAAGATGGCTGCACGTAGACACCTGGCAGCTTCTGCTTCACGACCAACGTACTGCAATTAGAATCAGCATTTAGGAGAGCTCCACAGCCACACTACTCCTATAGCAAGGTGACAGTAGTAAGGCCAGAATGTACTGCCAGTAGCCATACAGGAGGCTGTCCATGAACTTACACTCTGCTTTTCCTAGCTCTCCACTCTCCTACAAGGAGGAAACATCATTTCTCCTGAGAAAACTGTCAGCAGAAAAGTAGACATAAGTTCTTTCTCCAAAAGATGCACATAATGCCTTTATACTTCTCTGCTGAATTCCCAGTTTCCAAGTAAAGATGGAAAGAAGAGATGCAATTAAGAGATTCTGAATGCAGTTTTAGACTTGCAGTTAATTCCAAACTTTTATCATAGCTTTAAGTCAAAATTCTGAACAAGTACCTTCTCAGTTTAAGATAAGACTATGCTGCATGACAAACAAGAATCATGCTGGCGCAGAACAAAACCAATTAACAGAGAATAAAAAGGACAGGTGGAAAACAGAGCATGGAGGAAATCTACATCAAGCATTTTGTGCATCTCATTGCCAGGATGGACCAACACATTTTCCCATGCTAGCATTTATTTGCTGTTTCATTTTTGTGCTGATGATCAAATCACAACCGTCAGTCACCAGAGAGCAGTGAATTACATAAAGAGTTTCTGTTTCTTCCTTAACCTTTTAGGAAACTCCACTTCATAACCAGCACTCCTCCTGCAGAGCTAAAATGTGCTACTTCCAAATTCACAAACACAAGAATTCCCAGGAAGTTTAACCAGCTATAGTTGTAAGGCATGCAGATTCTACTGAAAACTATACATCATGAACTGAAATATTCATTTCATAGGCTTCCCAGTTAGTTGCTGTACAGGCCAATTAAACTGAATTCAGCGTGGTTGCATTAATAAACAATTTAAAAAAAAAAAAAAAAAAAGCAGTAAGACATTTCTCTGCTAACAACTTTCATACTATACATGGATCTGTCCAGCCACAGGAACACCAATGCATTGTGGCACGCTGCAGAAGAAAACCATCTTTTTTGAATTAAAAAGTCAGCCTGAACAAGAAGATTCAATGTTTTGACTACTCACTTTCAATGCAAGGGTTAAATGCAAGAACTGAAAGTTAGCATTGCATCAGGACTCAAGGGATTTCATTCCAGCAGGCACTGAATACTTGAGAATCCAGTACATCTATTGCAGAGGAAGTCTTTCCAGCTTCATAGCAGAAAACAGCTTCAGTAACTTCATAAAACTAAAAAGCTTTGCACACGTATAGGTTTGTATGATCCACACTCTGCAAAGCACTAGACTGGATCAAAGCAACTGACCCAACAAAGGCACTTTAAACTGCAGTAACTCCTCCCTCTTATGATTCATTTTAAATATCACAGAGACAGGAAAGGATTGTCTCCCTAATACCCACTTAGCAAGCTGTATCATCAGGAAGCACTCAAGTGTTCCACATTTGAACTCCACTATCTGGTACCATACAATCATAACCAACTTCCTACTAGACACCTGTTTGCTTCTAATTTAATAATGGTTCTAAGAAGTAGCTATTTCTGAAAAAAAAAACCAAGCTCTTATAACTGGTCCAAAGGCACAAACATAAAATATATTTACTTAGAATGAGAAATAAGAATTCAGAAAATCACATCTAAACACATCCCATCTTCTCCTCAGCAATCTCTAGAGTGAGGTTGCTGCTCAAGAAAAACAATTTGATAGAACAGAGACGTTTACTGTGTTGTTCAGGGCAGAGACACCAGGCAGAAGCAGATCCCTGCACGTTGCTTTTTTCCCCCGCTCAAGCATAAGTTCAGTAACCCAAGAGAAGCTTTTTAAGTGTGAAAACTTACAACTCTGCAAGGAGGGAATACTCCAAATAAAAAGGCCCATAAGAAGCATGTGTTCCATTTGTTGACTGGGACGACATGGCAGGAGAGGCAGGCTTGGTAACTGGCACAGCATTTTTTGGAACAGAAGGCAACTGTTTCTTCACAGAAGCTCTTGGAGGACTGCTTCTCAGTTCCCCACTCAAAGTTTTCTCATCAGCTTCAGGTCTCTGTTAGATTTAAAATAAAACCATGACATAAGAGGTTGAAATGAAAAATATTTAACATAAGAACGTGTTTTAACATAGGCTTAAATCCTACTGCACTACTTACAAGTGTGGCCAACAAAATTTATGTTGGGTTGTTTTGGTTTTTTACTTTTTTTTTGGGGGGGGGGGATGGCATTGAGGTGTGTGCATCTTTAATAGCTTTTGTTTTAACCCTAGCCTACAAGCACAAAAGTAACCAATGGTGGATAGGAAATTTGCAGGTTAGGACTGTATTTTTTTAAGAAACTTGAAGCAGGTAATATAAACCGTCAGCTCAGAAGTCAGACTATTGCCAGCACGCAATGTATCAAGGTAAATCACTTCTCCACTGACAACCATCCTCCCATTCTAGACTTAACAAGTCTCTGAAAAGTAACATAGTAAAGCTGAGATGGGAACTTTCTACAGAAAGCTTCCAATATCTCACTTCCTGTCTATGCTAGGACAAACAGCCCCCTGCACACTGAGCACACAGCCCACTCCCACTGCGGGAGAGTCGCTGTTTGACACCGACACCAAGACCAGTTCAAATGGTTTTGTTGTAATGACCTTTCCAAGCCCACTAACAAGAAACCTTGTACTTCATTTGTCACCCTACACAACACTGCATTACACACAGATCTCAAAATCTTTCCACAAGTTGCCCAGACAAACCTGCAGGTTACAGAGTTGGGACTGGGCAGTGGTGATTTACAGTATGGCACTGTGAAGGGCTTCAGACCTGCACTGGTAGCAGTACTCTGGTCACAAGCACCATCAATGAAGTCATATATAGCACTGAAAATTCTGAGAAGGGACTAACCCTACAACAATCATGCCTTTAGATTCAATAAAATGTAGAAACTAACAATGTTATCCATGCAGCTTTGCCAACACTTCACTGCATACACAACATCCAGCTGAGGTTTATAGGAGATGGTTCTTACGACACTTGTTTATTAAGTCTTTCAACTATTTGAACAAGCTTATCTTCCATTCTTGAAAATACTTCAGATAACCCATTACAGCCAATTCTGAAGTAGAGTTCCTCCACATGCACATTCCAATTAATGCAGCTGACCCTTTGATGAACACGACCCAGCCCTCCCGATGCCAAATTGCAGTGGCTATTCACTACATCTCTACCTTGCGCCCAGAAGCTGCAGACATGCTCCAGAAAGGGTTCATAACGAGTATTTCAAATCAAAGTCCACAACTGTTCAATATCTTCTGTTTCTTCACACTTCTCTGGTTTATAGCCTGAAAATACATAGAATGAGTATGCATCCTCACAGATAAGCAGGACTCAATATATCAGATAAAATTCCATAACCAGCTTTATATTCCTGTAAGAAATGAGAACTCGTAGTTAAGAATAACAGCTAAAACTGCCAAACCTCTACTATTTATTAGACTTCAGTACAATATACGGCTGCCTACAAAATATTCTTGCACTTAATCTCCTGCATTCTATTAAAAAGATGAGAAAGATTCTGCAAACTGATCTTCATCTTGCCAAGCAGAGAAAAGACCATCTATTGGCTGAGCTCCGTCAATGAACATCTTCTGTGAGTACCATACTAAAAGTTACCACTTCATATTCATACCCAGCATCAGACAGTACTACAAGGCTTACTCTTGCACTCTTGTTAAGTGCTGTGCCTTGCATGCACTCCAGACTTGGTGTGTTTCCGAAGCACTCCAGTTCAAAATAATCTCTGCCATCCCCAGTGAAAGGGATGATCCTCCCATTGAGTTTGCATCACAAAGATGTCATTTTGCTTTCAACTATGCTGGAACCCCGCCAGGAAGAGACAAAGCCACAGAACACGAATGATTTTCTGTAGCTATTTAATGGGTTCATTAGGAGCACTAAGGCTTAGCACCCATTAGATCAGCAATTCAATAACAAAGACTTCAGCAGTATTCAGAGCTCCAGCGTTTTATCTACTGTCTAAATAACTCACACTGCTCCTCCTCACGTAAAGACCTTCAGCAGCATTTCTGTTCATTTGTCTTAAAAAAGTCTTGTTATCGATAGCACAAGAACTCTCTCATCTCTACAACCTCATGTCTGGCACTGTCCCCCTTTCCTCCATTCCTCCCCCCCTCCCGTCCTCCCAGCCTCCAACATTCCACCCCTCCCCCCACCCTTTGGTGGTTACATTAAGTTTTCTGACAATTCACTTTGCTCAATTTCTTTAATAGGAAATCGTACAAAACTGGCCAAGGCAGTTCAGAGAAATGTGGCAAACTGAGAGAAAATAGCACAGGTCCTACTGTGGTCAACACTACCGTTTATTTCCTACTGTAAACAAGCTGCCACCTGTTCACACATTGCTTTGACTAGTTCCTAGAGAAAACGATAAGACAAGGAACAGAACTCTTCCCAAATAGGCAGTAAACGCTTATCTTGTTAAAAGAAAAAAAAAAAAAAAAAAAAAAGCCAGAGTATTTACCCAGCAGGAATGGTTTAAAAGAAACCCTGATCTCAAACTGTCTAACAGCCATCCAGTCTATAGAATGGACCAGCATTAAAAAAAAAAACCAACAACGCAAACACGAGCACCCTTCAGAAAAGTGATGCAAACTAATTCATTCTCCCAGCCCGAGATCATCTCAGGCAAACATTCCAGCACACAGCCCCTCCAGATATTTTTCCTTCTCGGCAGCCAGAGTCCCATCAGCCGAGGCAGCGCCAACAGCCGGCAGGGCAGCGCCGGGGCATGCTGTGGGACAGCAGAAACAGCCCATCTGTTCCTGCCTTTCCCATCTCCTATCTACAAAGCAGAGCCCTGCCGGAGGGATCCCATGCCAAGGGCTCTTCCTCTTATGTGAAACCTGGCCAGGCTCAAATAGCAAGATGCTCGCCTAGAAAAACACAAGGCATTTCCTCAGGGAATTTTAGGGTAACCAGAGAACGAAGGAACTGACATACGAAGAGCATCTGAGCGCTATGGCTCTGACAAGAGAAAACTTCAGGAAGCTGAGGTGCAGACTTGGAAATGATTAGCTGGACCCCAGGGTGCTTACTTGATAAGTTTGAGATGAAACATTTCCTGGTTGTTGGGTTTTTTTTTGAAAACATAGGTAATATAAATTGCACTACCACAGAATAAGAGATAGGAGACACAGGAGCTGAAGAGGACAGAAAATGAGGTAGGAATGCACAGAACAGCCCAGCCTGTCAGCGGGAAGGGAGCTGCTCCACGAGCCGATCGCTGCTGCGGAGCTCAGCTGCCGGCTCCAGCTCAGAAGGCGGCTGTGCAGCTCAGCACACTTCCAGCTCAGCTGAAAAGCTCGTCGTCTCAGAGACGCCTATTTACAAGCTATTAAGAACCGGTTTCGTCACCAAGCGAAGCATATTTTAGCCCTCATTAAACGACAGGAAAGCTTCTAGACGTTATTCTGCACCGAGATCTCACGAGGCACTCTCCTTAACCTATCCGGCCGCCCCTAGCCTCACCTGCGACAGCGTTACATTCGATGGAGAACCGACGACCCCGGAAGAAGCAGCAACAGCAGGCGGGGCTCCCGCACAGTTCAGTCGGCCGACCCTGCGGCCACCGCGAGGCTCTACGGCACCGCACCCACACAGCGCTGCCCCTCCTCGCCACCGGGAACCAGGCGGCGCCCCGCATCAACCCTCAGAACTGACAACTCCTCCACAAGCGACTCCTCAGGAGTCACAAAACGCAACATTCGCAGCGCGCACCAACGCGGCCGCCTATGCCGCAGAATCGCTCCCAGCCGTCTCCGCTCAGCCGTGCCGCCCCACAGCACGGGGCTCCGACCCCAGCCCGGCCCAGCCGGCCCCCGGCACCTGCAGTCGTGGCGCCACCTCTCCTCGGCGCGGCCCTTAACGGGCATGCACGTGACTCCAGCCGCGCGCGTGCCACGGCCCGCCCCCCCCGGTGTCCCCCCACGCCGTTCTCTCACCGCGTTTCCCGCTGCACACGCGGCCCAGGCCCCGCCAGCCGCCGTAACCACCGCCGCCGCTTCTCTCCCCCCCGCCGCTGCCCCCATTTAAAGCCCGCCCCCCGGACTCGCACATCCGGGCCCGGCCTTCCCTGCAACCAATCGTTTTTCCGCTAGGGCTCGGCGGGGCGGGGCGGTGAGACAGCGGCTGACCGATCACGGCCGTCGTTCGCGTGGTGATGCGGTGAGGCACGCCTCTCCCCTCTCACGCCGCGCGGCTGGCGGCCGCACAGCCTTGCGTCCCGGTGCTGGGGATTGGCCCGAGGACACGTCAGTCTCCGGGAGGCGGGCCAATGGGACGCACCGACGCACCTGTCACTCCCTCTGCAGGAAGAAAGCACCGGGGCGAGAAATGAGAAAAGCGGCTCTCGCTCATTGGCTGGCTGCTCGCAGAGGGGAGGAGCGCGATTGGCCGGGCCGCGGACAGGGGCGGGGCCCGTGCCGTCTCACAGCAGGGCACACCGCGCTCAGTCCGTCCCTCCGCCCCCTCCTCGGCCGTGTCGCCATTGCGGCCCAGCAGCTCCGTGCTGAGGCTGCTCAGCGATTTCCGGCTCCGCGGCGTTGGGTTCCGGTTGCTGATGTCGTAGCGCTGAGTTACCCCCTGCACGGTCAAGGAAGGAAATCAAAAGCCACGGATTTCCTTAGAATGCAGCAGCAAGCTTGCTGAGCGGCGCTGACAGCTGCAGCGTGACAAAACTGCTTTGTTCTGAAACACAGAGTGCAGCCAGACGGCTGTCCTCGGTGCACTCGGTGCTTCAGCACAGCTTGTTTTTCTCTCTGTCCACCAATTTCCATATCTGGTCACCTGCTCGAGGCTGTCTGGGCATACCTGCGTGTCTTTCACACAGAAAGCTAAATACAGTAAGGAATTTTTATTTAAAATATATATATATAAATAAAGCCTTCAAATTAGCATAGGAGAAGGGCACCGGCCACGATTTTCCACACTACATAATTCATATACCCCAAAATCTCATATCCTCATAAGCTAAAATTGCCAAGCACCTACCTGTGTCCGCTGAGGAAAGAAGGCCACGATGGCCACATCGTTTGAGGGACATTCAACGTAGCCTTTTGGTGTGCAGAGACTCCGGGGAGTTCTGATCGAGTCCGGAGCACAATTTCACCTCGTGGTGGAGCAGTTCTGGGAAATAATCCCAACTGGAAGAGCCACGAGGAAAGTTGTGTATTTAATTAGCTGGAGGGGACGTTCGGCACCACTAGGTGGTGTTCTGAGGCTGCGGTATTCGGGTATGGCGAGGCATGGGGCAGTTGAGTGATGGAAATACTCGACTCTGAAGTAGAGATCAGGGCTGCCAGCCGCGGATAAACACGTATGCTTCACTCTCCCTAACGTGCTCAGAAATTCTACAGGGAGACCGACAAACGAATTTTGAAAAAAATACCCTGAATGTAATTACACAAAATATCACCTTATTTGACAACTATCAGTATTAACACGACAGTTCTTTCCCCACTAAAAATGCAAAGATGAAAGATGGTGTTTTCTCTTTCTCAAAGCCAACAAGTGGAATTACAACCACACTTAAAAACTTGTAGCCCCAAACATTTCTCTTGTACTTACAAGTGCAATTCCTCTGTGATGTGAATACGACAAGAAGCATTATCAACACTATAGAAAAATAGAAATACAAGCAGTCAGGAAGTTAGTGTGGGTTGTCTTGGGTTTTGTTTTGAAAATAGCACACATCTATTTCTTGGTTATTTTAAAATTTCCCCATACTGATCTCTGTTTAATTACTGAGCGGTGAATGTGGAAAGGGCACATCTTCCTGTAAAACAAGAGCCACTGAATGCCTCTGCCCTTCTTTGCTAGGTATATGCCAGACAGGTATTCAGTCTGTGAATGCCTCATGAAAGCTTGTTACCCAAAATACTGGTTCCAACACAGGCCATCAGAGCTGGACAAAAACTGCTGCAGTCTCATGATTCCTTGTAACACATCCTGAGTTTTGGTTCTCCTGAGCTGTTTTGGCACACTGCTCCATCTGGATTTAAAAAGTGTAGCATTTTTCTCAGTTTCAAACGGATTTACTTTAGCACAAGAAAAGCCTGTTAACAAAGCATAACAAAGAAAATATCAAGTTAGTAAAATTTAATTAGAATTTAGGGGCTACTTAGCTTCAAGAGTAAAGGCAACGGAGTTCAGGTAACGAACACTTCTTTAGCTATTACTGTACTTCAAGCACTATTCTTTTCTTCCGAAGGGTTGCCCTACATCTTCAAAGAGAGGAGAGTAATGGTGATCTACACACAAATTCTCAGTTCCCTCAATCAATATTTTTTCACTGCAGAAACGCAGTACCCCAAGCACTACCAAGGCAAAGGGAAGAAGGAATGAAGTCTGAATGCCCGACTGAGGACTTTTGCAGTTGGCAGTTTTAGGCAATTAGGCAGTGTGACTGGCCAACGTACAAAGGAACTGCAGAGTGGCGTAACAGAAATACTTCCTTTACATATCAAATTTGTTAAGAAAATGTTTCTGCCAAAAAGACTAGGCACTGACATTTCCTGGAAGACAAGCATACACTGGAAACTTTATTTTTTAAATATAGTAGTGTCAGTTAAAGGCATTTTTCACTTTTTCCCAACAAGTTTTTTTTTTTTACAATGAAGTTGTTAGAACAGATGTAGCTATGGATGCACCTGCATAAAAATGCCTTTGATAATGTATTTCCCTTGGGGAAGAAATAAGAGGAAACAGTTTTAACTGCGTCATCAAAATCTGTTACTTAGTTTTTAGGGTAGAATTGAAGAATCTCTGTGCTGTCAGCAGCAACAGTGTAAAACTTCAACTGCAAACTCACTATTTTAACAGAGGGTTGGAAATATGAAATATATTTCATATATTTCCCCATGGGAAGCCTTTTATGTTCCTAGACTCACTTCATATAAAAATATCTATACGTATGTAATATTCAGACTCTTTGGTATTTGAATGGCTGTTGATTTGACTGCTGGGGAGACTGGCTGTTCCTGAATAGCATTAGCTATCAATGACTAATTAAAGACCACATCACATTGAAGATAGCATAGCTTGAAGGCTATGTCTGATTGTGGAAATTCTTACCTATGTATATCTATGGATGAATTACAATTCCTCATCTTAGATTTTGAAAGCCATTTTTTTAAACTATTTTTAAAAAGGTGCTAATTAGTTACAGCGGTAGCTGCTATTTCCTTTTGGACAAAGTAATTTTGTTATTGAAATACCTTCCTTATGTGGCATATTTGCATCACAATGATGTGAAACATGCATTCAAGCAGATATGTACGTAAAGTCACACTGAAGAATAACTAACGATTACAGAGTAATCAGATTAAAGAATCCTTTTTGAGAACTCAGTTTTGCAGAGAATAGTCATTAGAGCGCATCTGTATGAGACAACATGGCAAATCAGTGAACACAGTCCATGTAAACAACCTTTGATCAGCAGTTTCCACAATATCATTATGAACTCCAGTTTTTGCTGTAATGGTATGATACGATGAGTGAAAACCCAACCAACTCATAGCTGTGATTTTCCGGCTGAAAATTAATTTGTTGACTGAAAAATACCTACATAATTTCAAAGATAAGACATAATAAAGTAGGACTATTTTTTTTTTCCCTCCACTCACACCTGGAGCGAGATTTTTACACAAAAGTCACTTTCCTCCTTTCATCTTCTTATTACTTTCTGAATAAAGTGACATATTAAGCAGGCATGTAAGTGGTTGGTTATTTTAAAAAGATGCATATTTTAAAAACTTAGCATATGACTGATCAAAGAACTGAATATGAAGAGTAAGCTGAAGAGTGAGCGTGAATATGCAAAGGAAGCTATCATGTTCAATGAGAAACAGCTATGAACAGCTACCCAAAGACCGCACCTATCCCAACTAATACAAGTCCACACTGAGATGGTTTACAGCTTTTTGGTCCAGAACAAATCTGTAAAACTTCACAAGATCCAGTTTTTAGAGAAATAATGCAGAATGCCCTCTACATGCAAGAGAGAATATCCATCACTGACAAGTTCAAGCTCACAGCTCAACTATGAGAATTCAGAATTTTATTCCATCTTTCTCTTCAGGTAGAAAAACATCTCAACCACATGAAGCAGTACTGGGCTGCTTGCTTCAAAGGGAATAAGAAAAGGCAGGATATGAATATGTCACCTAGTAAACCTCCATGCAGAAAGAGATGTGCTTAATTAAACAGCATGCCACTTAGCAGCACCTCATATCCCATGCTCTCAACCCATGCCATAAAATCCTGTCTCTTTAGGGCTCACGCCATCCTTTCATGAGCTTATCTTACCCTCGTCATGCACTCTGCTGTGGAAGCTTGGTCACCTCTGTGTTCAACAAGTAACAGGTTTATGAGAAAGGTTGCTTCTCTTTCCTCCAAATAAAAACTACAGCCAACACTACCTTGCTCAGAGCTTGGAACTGCGGATAAAGAAGTTATCACTTCTCTATTACTTTTTTTTTAACTGCTTTCTGTATTCAAATTTATGGCTTAAACTAAACAGAAATACCATAGAGAGTATACAAAGAAAACAATTACTACATCGAGCACTTTCTAAAGCTGAACTAGGATAATAAACGCTTACATGAAAGGAAGTAAAAGACTTACAGCCAGCCTAACATCTTTCTGCAGACTGCACATCCTGATGTTTGGGTAGAAGTAAATGTGGTTACAGTCATACTTCCACTGGAAACAGGCATGTAGGAACTCTGTTATGTCTTTCATTTCCTCTCACCTTTTTAGCCAACATAAGCCGAGCTGATGAGTGGGGTGAGGAATGCAGATGGATCCCCTGCAACGAGCAAGAGAGAAGCAAGGAGAACACAAGCTCAGATGAGTGGATATCTTAGAAATGCAATTGGATTCTGAATCTGTCTTCAGGTACTGATGAAGATCCTCAGAAAAAAAAATTAAACATCAATAGATGGAAAACCAAATGCCTGCTCGATAGGAAGCAATTTAGAGTCAAATAAGGTTTTTCTTAGCTTCTGCTACAGAATGACCAAGATACAGAAATTTCAGTCTGCTTGCCCAATTCTGACTATTTACAGCCAGCTTTGACCAGTCACAAATTCATGTTTTTAGGGATCCATATTGCAGATCAGTTAAAGGTATTGGCAATATATGGCTAACTCCAAAAGGATTTGAAGATGAGAAGAAAAGGATGATGAAGTTGAGATTCTTCATCTACAAAGAACTTACTTTGGTCAAGAGTTCTCAATGGAATATCTCTACGTCTGTTTTATGTACTTTACTTTTAACTTTTATTTCCATGCCAACTGCAGCCTTTTTTCAGTGGTTAGTTGAAGTTTTTACTTCTCATTTTGTTCTTTTTATTTCCTCGAGGTACTGTGATTTGCATTTCATTCAGTCCTATCTTCTGTTTCTTTGAGAGTTACCAAAATCACTGTGTGAGGAAGATACATTTTTTTTCTCTTTTAAAGGAACAAGTAGAGTCTCTTCAGTTTTGAAGCATGGCTTGGCTGTTTGTGGTTTCCTTTTATTACGTATTTCATTCTAAAAAGCAAGAGTGTGAACTGAGATTAGATTTAAACCAAGTATTTCCAAACATCATGAGAATTCCTCTATCAAATAAAACTTTCAGCTTAATTATCCTTAATAATTTCCACTTTGCAAATCTAAGGTCCCCTAATGCCTTTGGAAAATGAAGATCATGAGAAAGAGACTATGTGAAGATAATTATGTCTCATTTTGCAGAATTTTAAACACCTTCCAGATAGTAAATCTAACGTTAATTAATAGCAGGGTATAATATTAGATTCATCTGTCTCTTACGAAAATCCTGGATAGAATGTCCCCCGATGTAGTATCCTCTATGTTGTTTTATATATTAATTCCAATTTATAGCAAAACAAACTGCTAAAATGTGTCAGGGAGCTAAGAATTAAATAGCAAAACAAAGAGCTACTGTCATAATTGAATTAATTTTCATTATTTCATTACAAAATGTATAATTCCAAATTGATCTTTCCTTTCAGAGCCTCTGAAAGTCCTGTCCACAGTTCTTTTTCAGTCTTTGGTCCAAATTATAAGAAGACTGATTTTCTTTATGAGTATAAACTGATATTAAACCATATACTACCATTAAAGATATTTATTTGAACTCTGTTACAAAACATCAATGGGTCTTGAGTTAAAAATGAAAAAGGATGTTGAATTGGCATCTGACTCTTATTCTGTGCTGAATATTTGGTTAGAAATTATTAGTAAGATGTTTTAACACTAATACATTTTTTAATGACTTTTCCTCTATTTTATTAAAACTTTTCCTCTATTCACTATTTACTTCCTCTGTTTTATTGACTTTTCCTTTATTCACACAAATCGTTAATATGTAGGTATGCATCATTTTCATACAGTTCTGCCTGTGCAATATGGAGGAATTTGTTTGTTAAGCTTTGTATTTTCTGGTGTACATGACCTGGCTTTAGTTTCTCCCACAGTTCAGAATGATTCACAATGATCAGAGGGCTGGAGCACCTGTCCCATGAGGAAAGGTTGAGGGAACTGGGCTTGTTTAGCTTGGAGGAGAGAAGGCTGTGGGGAAACCTCATTGTGGCCTTCCAGTGCTTGAAGGGAGCATATAAGCAGGAGGGGGAATGGCTGTTTATGAGGGTGGATAGTGATAGGACAAGGGGGAATGGTTTTAAACTGAGACAGGGATGTTTAGGTTAGATAATAGTAGGAAGTTTTCACACAGAGGGTGGTGAGGCACTGGAACAGGTTGCCCAAGGAGGCTGTGGATGCCCCATCCCTGGAGGCATTCAAGGCCAGGCTGGATGTGGCTCTGGGCAGCCTGGTCTGCAGGTTGGTGACCCTGCACATAGCAGGGGGTTGGAACTGGATGAGCATTGTGGTCCTTTTCAACCCAGGCCATTCTGTGATTATACGATTTTTTAGGAAACATGCATTAATACTTTTACAAGGTTTGTTTTGTTTGCCCGGCCCCCAACTTATCACCAAGGAAATGATACAAGAACATAACAATAATATTGAGACTATATATAAAAAGAAGAAAGTGAGCCAACATTAAAACAATAGTAACACAGGAGCTACACTTCCACCTGAGAAAACCATTATGCATATAATAGTTAACATCTCTTCCAAACGCTCATCACATTTCATAAAGCCAAATCAGACAGCACGACAAAATAACCTCTTTTAGAATTAAGATCTTCTTAATGTTAGAGATTAGAAAGGATCAACAGCCACGTAAGGACAAGAAAATGAAACTCCTTCTTTCCTCTTAGTGACACTTGTGATTAATCCAAAGGAAAGATTTTATTTCAAAGCAGTCTCAGGGGATTCAAGTTTTCTGTGACTGATTTAAATCAGTCTGATTTAAATCTGATTTAAAACCTAATATTTACTAGCATAAAATATTTTATTCTTTTTCCATTGAATAAAATTGCACAGCATCAATGAGTCCTAGAATTAATTAAGTAGATCTGTATGTTGCAAGCAATGAACAAATAACCAACAATAACCAAGGGAATCAAGCAAAACAAGATTTTTTACAACTGCTAATGCAGGTTAAGATTATGATTGTATGGCACTTCTGCATCCTTGTATTACAGACTCACACAAAAAGGATCAAGTGGAAAGGGTCCTCTCAGGTTCACTGAGCCCAACCTCCTGCTCAGGGCAGGACTGGCTGGAACAGACTGCCAAGGAGCACATCCTGATGGGTTTTGGATATCTCTAAGAAACACTTTCTGGACATCGTGTTCCAGTGCTTGGTCACCCATGTCTACTTTTGGGCTTAAAACACAATATGAAAGGAAAGGTACATCATGGAAGTATAACTACCTAGGAAACTGATGTGTCTTTACCAGTCTCCTTTGATCTTTGATGAACATTCTATTACTCAAAAAAAAAAAAAAAAAAAAAAAAAAAGAGAGAATAGAGAATGAGAGTTAGAATAAATCTGCACTGCTATATATTATGTGGAAAAGGAATATTCAAGATCATTCATGAAGTACAAAAGTACAAACAGCCTACTCAAATAACACTGTTCGGCATCTGGCTGGAATGTGCTTCTGACACCTAAGTTTGTGTTTGAATATCTTCATATTACCCTGTCATAACAACCATGGATACCAATGGCGGGCTGATAACAGACCAGATACAGTTTTCCCTAGGAAATTGAAGTTTCAAGCTGTAGCATACTTGGGTAATACAATTTCAATCCATTCCACAGTGGTATAGATTGACCAAGAGACCTAGTCAAAGGATGATCCCATTCACAGGTATGCTCATTCAAACAAAATGCAAGCTACACACCAAATGCTCTAGCAAAGGCAAGTGGAAACACAGTCCTATATTATATCTAAGGAAATGAATTAAATTAATGAAGCTCAGAATTAGCTGCCCATTACAACTGCCATGCCTCCCTACCTCTCCAAAAGCGAAGATAAAAATACCAAACATGGCTCAGATATCTGATGTCATCACTTGTATCAAAAACAGACGAAGAGCCAAGTACACATAAAAGTCTGGTGAAATGTCCTGTTAATTTTGCCAAAAACTACAGAGAAAGAACTCCACTACAGAGGAAAAGAAAACTGGGAGAAAACACTGAGAGATAAACAACTTTTTTGTCTAGCATAGAAAGCCATAATTAATTTCAAATCAATTTCAAAAAGTAATTATATAAATATTTCAAATATTTCAAAATGAGTTTGAAAGACTCAGAGCTATTTTACTTAGCTTCTGGTAACATTGACTGGGTGAAATGTACTGGCCTAACACAAAGTCTGGAGGTGACTTTATGGTCCTTTTGCGACTTCTCGTTGATAACAGGCTTTTCTGTTTAAATAAGGACTTTCTTTGTTCAGACAGAGAAAGAAATTATCCTCATGTTAACACTACAACAAATCACTACCTCTTTCTGTATCTGAAAACTGTTAGATTGAATTCACACAAATAGAAATGATATTTTCAGGTTCAACTGCCTTAAAATATCAGTACTACTTCTGACATGGCAGCAGAGCTGTGAATAAATATGGCTGTATTCTTTCATAGGCAGTTTCAGTCCGGTGCTTAATTTTCAACATTAAGTACTCACTGTTTGGAATACATCTACAGAGAAAAGTATTTAAGTCTCCTATTTTAAGCCACTGAGACGGAATCATCCCCAAACCATGGGCTCATGATTGTCATCATATGGCAGTTACTGCTATATTAAGTGCACAGTGAAGGAGTGAAGGCTTGTGTTACAGACTCGTAATTTTCACTCCAACCATCCATCACAGCAGAATCTACTGGAAAATGGAGTACAAATCACCCCAAAATTTACAACAGTAAGTTGAGCTGGTTCTGTGCTCTATCATTTCCAGAAGTGGATGCCTTTGTTTTGCACCTCTAGGGCTGCTCATATGCATACATTGCTGCCTTTCTTCTGCTTCTGAAGCACAGTGTCCAGCCAATACAAAAACCATTACGAAGTACGAAAACTGCACATATTTCCACCACAGAACAATAACAAGATCTATACTTTGATTTCCTAGGAAATAAAAATTGTAGCTATGCTTCCTGTCAGCCCATTTCTTTGAACATGTTCTCTTCATAATTTGGGTTTTGAATCTAGTTTAAATGGCAGTTAAAAATTGTATGTGGCAGTACACAATGAAATTTAGCTTGACAGCTTGGACATCAAAACTAAAAATAAATGACTTCACATCCAAATAATAAGTAATAACAATGTTAGCCTGCATAAGAATAGCAGGACTGGATTCAAATACAATATTAATTTTAGGGATATGAGTGACTAGGGAGAGACAGAGGAAAAGAAACAAATCCTTCATATAGCAATAGTCTCTTCTTATCCCCCAGGCAACTGGCTGCCTTTCACCTCAGCGGCAGAGCAATTATGTGGCATAATGACTGCAGTGCAAATAAGCAGAGAGATTTTATTAAACCAAATGAGCAAATCATCTGCGTATTATTGCGATTTGATTGACAGTGACAAGTGTCGAGCAGACACGGATGTGAATATGATAAAGAAGCTTGCAGGAAAGCTCTTGATAATGTTACTCTTGATAAAGTTGCTCGGCAAACCTCTCTAAGTAAATAAAGGGGAAAGAATATGATGCATATTAATTCACATAGTTTGCAACCTGCCACAGGACTAGAGGAAAAGTTGCAATAGGTTCAGCACATGGCATTTCATATGAATTCTAAAATTGCATTTATGAGTCTCATAGACTTTACAATAATATATTAATATTAAAAGTAAAGGTCATTCCACATAACAGTTAAGCTGCCTGAGCTTCAACCTTTATATCAATAACAGGCTCAGGCTGAGGGCAAGTAGAAAAAGAAAACAAGAAGGAACGATCTGAATAATGTAAAATGTTACTTTGAAGGACTGCTGCCTTTTGCTGGGATGTCCGTTTGCACACTTGTACTTTCAGTGGACATCTATGTTTCTAACTGGCCTACCATCAGATGGATTAAATCAATACATTTCATGCAGAGGTAATGTGACAAATTGAAATGGACCTCCATGCTCTGCAGAAGCTGCTCTGACTCAGTGGCTCCTGATGACATCAGAGGTGCACAGATTCTGAAGTCTCACGTCATAGCAGTCAGCTCGGAGCTCAGGATAACTACTGGCACTTGCAATGGATTAACCAAGGTGACTGGGAAGCTTTGACAGCAACAGCTGTGGAAAAAAGCAGTAGGAATAAATGACAGTACTAACATCATCAATGGATTCAGGCTTACTGGTTTAAATTGAGCTACTGGATAAAATATGATAAATAGTTGGTTGTTGCTTACACCATTTTTTAGTTAGGACAGCATTATGCCCTTTGGTTAGCATTCTTTTGCCATCGAGATGAAGATTTTCAGCCTTTGAGAATTGTATCTGAGAGAAAATATTCTTGTCATTATAAAGCACACTGCAAAAAAATGTAGAAAGCATTTCTGATTCTTGTTTCAATGCTGTTTATTATTAGTTATCATTATCATATTCAGAGTATCTATTTGAATGCATTCCGAAAAGATTTTGCAAAGTTTTGTAATCTGAACTGGTTCCTACAGATCTTATGCTGTATTTTAACTATGCAGGTAAAATTCAGCAGAGGCATTCAAGAGCTGACATACACAGAACAACAAAGGCTTGATTAAAAGTGAAAACAACAACATTTGATCCTTCTACAACTGACTTATGCGAAAGATATCTCAGATACACGATGGGAGCCCTCTGATTAACAGTCCAAGTGGTATGAACAAATAAATAAATAAAAATAAAAACTTCTATGTTGTGTAATTTATTTTTGTAATATTGTACTTACACAAATATTACTTAACTTTTCAAAAGCACAAGAAGACAAATTCCACAAAAAAGTAGAAATTTCAAAAAAAAAAAACAAGTTAATGTACTAAAGTAACTCTTCCATTAAGCCCTACTGCTGGAGGTGATTTACCAATTTGTGGATTGTACAAAAAATCAGAACGAAGTTTCATGGTTTTAACTGGAGTAAAATGTATTTGAAGTATAGAAATCACTCTCTGGACACCAGGAAAAAAAACTGTTCAGATAATAATTTTCAATGCATTGAAATTGTTAGTGAGTTGTCTGTTTTTCTTTCTTATTAAAATATACTTTGAATATTAACTTTTTCTTCATTCTTTCTTTCTTTGAAGGTAGACAGGTTTAAGAAGTAGCACAACCTATAAAACTTTGGTGCACCCAATATTCTTCAAAGCCATCCAAAGCTGACTCACTCTGGTCATTAAATATAAAAGTAAATATTCTGATTACTTTCAAAAACTAATTACCACTACCCAACATTTTTAACCTTAAAGCAGTTAAATATATACTTAAGTAAATAAATGTCCAAACACTAATTCTGAAAATTAAATTTTCCTCTAGGAAGAAGTCTTAGACTTTACAGTGAAATTCATTTTTAGGTTTTAAGGTTTAAACATGAAGTAGATTGTTTCAAAGTTTAAATTTAGCAATAACCAATTGAAACAACTACATGAGTTTTCTTGAAGTTTTTGTGAACCTTCTAACACAAACTACAACCACACCATTACTGCCACTTCAAAAATAGTGCATATTATGATGTAAAGTGCAAAACGTCTGTTAAGAGAGAGCACAGAACATCCAGCCATTAAAAACAAAAATACTAATCAACATAACATTTTCTAGAACTGCAGAAAATTGGTTTAGAAAATAGCCCTAATCTCTGTTAATTTTACTGAGATGTTGCGAACGGTGCTCTGAAGGAAATCATTTAAAGTGATAAAAAATTTAAAAATATGATAATTTAGGAAATCACACTGATGTATTCACCTCTTAACATCAGCACGCAGAGGGAGATTAAGCTGGAGTATCAGAGAATTTCAGGACTTTCCCAACCACGGCAAAAAGGAGAAAGAAAATATTCAAACATCTCTTACTAAAGTTATTGACACTTCCATCATGCTTAAAATAGAAATGAAAATAAATTCTTCTATTTCTGTGAACTGAATGTGTTGAGAGTGGTGAAGCACTACCTTCCACTTCTAGCATCTGACTAGAACTTCCCCACTCTCTCCTTAGCCTTCAGATTCCCTTAGCAGTGTCAGCACAATGATAGGTGAGTGCATCCTCACTTTAAGTTCTAAGTAACTCACATCCACAAAACTACTGCTCTTCCAAAACTTTAGGAGAGAAAACCTTCCAAAGTTGTTTGGCACAGCACATTAGAAAAATGAATGCTATACAACTCCTACTTGAAAAATTATTATGACTTTCTTTTATAAAAAAAAAAAAAAATCACCTCTGTATATTCCATGCAAAATAAGTATGGATATGCAAGAGTGTAAGCTGAGCAAAACCAGCTTACTGGTTGGTAATTATTGGGCAGATTGAAACGTTGACTCACTCAGTAGCCTGTCATTAAAATCTTATCCATCTCACTACTTTAACACAACATTTAAAGGTTACAAAAATTTGCAAATAGTCCATTATTGGAGTATTAAGAGAAACATTTCATACCTATTTCCTTAAATACTATTTTTTAAATTATTTAAAATTATTTCAAGAGATGCTTTGAGGGAGGTAACCAAACTTCTGGTGTTTCTGATGTTTACCCAAAATAATACTTCAAATCAGAGCTGCAACCTAAATAACATCTGAACAATCATGCCAAACTGATTTTTTTTTTATATATTTTATTAAATGTCAAATAACAGCATTTTCGGATGCTTCAGTTTTCTAAAAAAGTTCAGTTGATATGCTTAAGAATGTATAATAATTAAGGACTTAAAAAAATACTTAGATAGGTCATAGGCAGATGGAAAAAGTAGCATACTTCAAGCCACTTTTGCATCATACTATCCAAGTTAGCATCAGCCATAACACGCAGTAACTACATATGACAACCCTTGTCATCTTTCAGTGCTGTTTGTAAGAACTAAGTACTGTGTGCATAATGACAAGTTCAAATAACAACTTATCACAACTTACTAAAAATCATCTAGAACCTTTTAAACCAAAGGACTCAACTGCACTTAAGAAAAAAATAAGAAAATACATATGGAGAAGGCACTGACATGACTCTCTCTTTGGGGAGGTTGATAACATTTGTTAAATTAGGACACATTTCAGAATGAAAAAAAAATAAAACATGGCTGAATTACAGGAAACTTTAGGCAAGTCTCTACTCTGAGAGCTCCAACTCACCTCTGAGCAGTCCAGTGAGAAATAACTCTGATGACAAGAAATCATGATTAGTTTCTGTTTCATGTGAGAAACTGAAAATCAGTAAGCAAAGCACTAGGGCTGAGTGTCACCTCCCAGAGGTACCACTCAGCATCGATCTGGTGCCACCTGTTAGCACCTGAATTCCAACAAGAGCAAGAGAAGGCAGTATGACAGGCATTCAGCCACTGTGCAGTCAGTGAGCCTAGAGGAAAGGGTACTTTTCTGAAGCAGATCGTGTGGAGGTCACAGAATTAGCTAGTTCAATCACATTGGAGTAAACCCTGTGCAATAACAGAACAATTTGTAAAAACTGAAGGCAATCACAAAACACAATCAGTTTTCATCTCAACCCTTTCATGCTTTCCAGTTAAATACGTCTTTGATGTGAGAATCAGCATTGAGAAAACGAAAGCCAACTAAGCCCAATTACATTAGTTGCCTTGCTAGAATTTGTCAGTTGTTTCGGTACTTTCTATGACACTGACACTAATAAACTATAACCAAGATAGGAGATTGTTTTTTTTTTAATTTTAGAAAAGTGCCAGATTAATGCACAGAACTTGTGTGGAAGGAGGAAAGCTAAGAACTGCACAAAATAGAAATCACCATCGCTCTTTACTAAACAAATCAAGTTTATAAACACTGGGGAAAAGCCCAGAAAAACAAGTGAAGGAAGATGTGGCTCAAAAGTGGCATAAGAAAGTACACAGAACAGATATTCATTATGAATATTCTATTACTAGCAAAAAAAGGGGGGGATTATTTTGAGAGGGAAGAAAGCAGAATGGTCACATCTGAGTGTCAGCACTGACCTTGTGCCCACACACTGGTGCACAAGTAGAGTCTGTTCCATGCCCAGCATCCCAGTCACATCCCCAGTCACCAGGCTGCTGGATGACATCCCAGACAAGTTAATCCTATTTATCTGTCAGATGATTTCATGTCAGCATGTTAAACTTGTGTTCTACACCAAACCCCCGAACTGTTACCAGGAATATCTCAAAAGGACTGAAGTAGGAGGTTGACAATAACAGTAAAAGGGGATTTTTTTTCTCCCCTTTCTTTAATTCAGACACTCAGAGGAAGAAAAACATGCCTCCAGACCAATGAACATGCAATTTTATGAGAACGAGCATATGCTTAGCCAGTGGATGCATTTCTGTCGCTCAGGGTGGCACCAGAAGTTACATGCTATATTTTTCATTCTCTTCAGTGGTAATTTCTTGGTCATTTACCTCCTCAATAATAATGTTTAGCAGAGTAAAATAATGCTTTAGGCTTTAAGTCTTAAAGGTTCTTCCCCCGTTGCCCTCCTCAGTAGGATGACTGATTTCAGCCCTTTAGAAAAATAAGCTTAGTTATGAGACATTAGTGGCATTATTGCCTCCTTTAATATTCGTGACAGTCTCCCACAAATGTATCACAAGTTGGCATTTATTAGTGCTAGGCACAAGTAAGGGGCATGTTATTTGATTTGAATAACAGCTTGGAGCTACAGTTTGAGTCCAGAAATGTATTAGTCAGAAACAATCTCATTTAATAACACAGAAACTAATAAAAGAAAAGTATTCCAACTGATTCAAAATTGAATTTATGAATATTGCTTAGCAGGATTAATGATCAAAAACTGAACCTGTTTGTCATGTTATAACAGACTTTTCGATTTAAATGCAAAACTAGAAGTCAATGAGTCCAATGGATTGTATATTGCTTTGAAGAAAACCAGTTCATTTTACACATAAGCTTTGAAATTGGCAATAAACTTTAATTACAGGGTCAGATAATCAAATTATAATCAAATAGCCTCACATAAAATCTATGTTTGAAATTAATGAGATACAATTCTACCAGTCTGTAATATTGTACCTCTGAAACTTACTAAAAGACATTTCATTTTCATTTAAAAGTCACCTTAAGGACTTTTCCCTCAATTTCTTGTGCATAGCACAATTTTATTTGGAAATGTCTCATTTTTAGACCACACAGTTCTAAAGATTTTTGCATATGGAAAAATCGCTTGTTATTCCAGAGGGTTTTTTTATTGATAACAAGAATTTTAATATAGCAACATTAGAAATCTTTCAAGTAGACGCATACTTACACATTTTTAGAGAAAGCCACAGTTCAAATAATAAAGCTGTATAGTTGTTCAAATGCACATACTTATTAAAATTTCCATTTAAGATGAAATTTTTCATGACTGATCTTAACTTGCAAATGCAAACACACACACTAGTGTGCACTACTGCATCATCTCTTTCTTTTCTGGTGTATACAGCCATGATAATTTCTCCCTAAATGCTTTACCTAATTTGGAAGAAGAAATCTCTCTTATATTCAAAAGAAAAGATACAAAGAATAAATCCAAACTCACTCTGGCTTTCTCCAAGACTTGCTGCGTGGCTTCAGGCAAGTCACATTGTATTTTATAGCTAAGCTTTCTCAAGTGTAAAATGGCAGCTTAGCACACTTCTGTACAACTTCATTGGATTTATCATGGGACCTTATTAAATGTACTACCATCTTCAAAATGGAGATGCAGCATTTAAGGTAGACATTGTCAGACCTTCTTAAACATACAACCGTACAAGTGCAGAAAATGCCAAGTAGTTACCAATCAATCTACTCAACAACAATAAAAGTGCTTCATAGCACGTAATGCAATTTTTAAAAACTACACCACTATCAGAAAATAACTTATAGCAGAAGTGCAAGATTGTACTATAAAGCAAAATATTTGTACTTTTAAAACAGCAAGTTATTACAAGTTAAGAATTAACAATTATCAAAAATACCCACCAGAATTAATCGTTTACTTAGGTGGACCACAGCAAGGAAAATTAGATGCACTGCCAAGAAAATCGCTCCTCAGTAGTCTTGGATGCGAACATATAGTAGTTAATGTATCACATCTCGCTCAGGTTCCAATAGGGCACTGCAGTCTCCGTCATCTCCTAATTTATGGAGATAATATCTTCCCCAGATCTTTATTCCAGGGAATCATTATAAAAGTTGTTCAGTAA
Organism: Lagopus leucura; assembly: GCF_019238085.1. NCBI lineage: Eukaryota > Metazoa > Chordata > Aves > Galliformes > Phasianidae > Lagopus > Lagopus leucura. Next base: position 12,590,250 of record NW_024962271.1, read on the forward strand.
TGAGGATTCTCTACCTTCATATGTGAAATTAATCTACAACTTTACATATCTCACAATTGCAAAGTTTATTATCTTTCCTAACTACTTTCCCTCATTCCCATCACTTTATGGTGATCATCTCTGATGCTCACACAAGCCAAACATTAGCTCACTTCTATTCTACCACATACAGCTATCATTTAGGCAAATTATGCTGGCTAACATAGTTAAGTCAACCAAGAACCAAACTGAAAACAGACACAAGCATTGCTAAAAGCAGAGCTGCTGCTAAGTGAGGTTGAAACTGTTCACGTTTTACATGGATCTCTGTCTGCCACGGACAGAAATGTCTCACAGTTTCAGTCATAACAAACTCATATTTTGTTCTCTTTGTTTTCTGTACATATCTTCATGCAGAAAAAATATATTGCAAGTAACTTATTTCTGCAATACCTTTCACTGGGAAATGAACACGTGAATGCTATCATTTTCCTTTCATGATCAATACACATTCCAAGTAAAAATATCAAGCCCAAACATTCAACAGCTCTAATTCCATCTGCATTCTGTACATCCTGACTTTTTTCCTCCCTAATGTAATGTTTTACAGCTACATGTTTCTCTATCTCAACCAGTTTCTCAGTGTTTTGGTCCCTCACATAGGACAAAAGACATGGGGACAAATATAATTCACCTAGTAAGTATCTAGAAACATGCAAGCAACTTTAATTGAATCTGGTGTTTGAGTACTCCCAGATCACAAAAGAAAAGAGAAAGTCTATGATTGACCCTTGTAAATGAGAACTTTAAATGCATTTGTACAGCAGCAGTTCTGGATGAATTACAGAGTGGGGCTTTACATGTCAAGACCTTCTTCAGGTAGACGTTTTGCGCTCTAATAGTGACAAGGTAGAATGATTTACTCCTCTTTGAATGCAACACAGAGTTTTAACTGTTGGATTATTACCCCCAGGTTTTTTTGCCTGAGTTTTGAAACAAACAAACAGCACCACTGCACTCAAAAGCTTACGAAGCTTCACTTCATTTCCATTTGAAAAGAAACAGATGTGGAAATCAGGTGTTTCCTTTAATCCTGTGTACCTATAAAGAATGTAAAAAATATCTGAACAGATGGAAATTGTTTCTTTGCTTCTTTCTTCAAAGTCTTCATTAGCCATAATCATTATATTGAGGCAATTATGCTGAAATCCTCGTTATTACATCATACGAACATGCTACGAACAACTCTAAGTCTGTGGACCCAATGCATTCTGTTCATTATTCCTTATATATGTATTATTTTTTTATTGGATCCCTGAAAAGAATCCTGCTTTCTTTTCTCTTAGGATTGGACACCCTGTGAAAAGGACATGTAAGTGTCCTTACCTTCTAGAGTTTTTAAACATTCGCAGAAATTAATATGATTTCTTCTATGTATTTTCTACTTCATATAGGTTTCTTTAATTATTATTTAATTTTTAGGAACTTCGTGCATAAGAATTAGTATCACGCTCAATTCATAACAAACACCAAATGAAAGCACTTGAGGCCATTTTCAAAGGTTATGCTTAACCTACAAGTCTAAGCTATTGTTTTCTTTCAATGGAGAGAAATGAATCCATCCCAAGTGTACCCCATGAAGGTTTGGTTAAATTCCTGATCTGAGTTACTTTGCAAAGGAATCTGTCTTTCTCTGCAGATCAGACAACTTGACAAACTTAGTAAATGAATTTAGATTTTCAATCTTAGCCCAAGTGCAACTAGCCTCTCCTTCTTGCCAACCTCTTGGTTTCTTACCACCCACTTCATGAAAATGCTCAGAGTTGCTGAATTGTGAGAACCTCATGGCCAAGCACAAAGTGCAAAATACCAGCAGCAGCTGCCTGTTCATCTTTGGCACAGGATTCTACTTTCAGCAACTCACGGGACCAGAAAGCTGTTATCCCCAAGTTCATTCATTCCTTTGAGCAACCAATTCCCTACTGTCATGTTTATGGAAATACTTGCAAGTAGCAATCAAAATGCCATATGAATGCATCAGTGGCTTTGCCAAGATCGCATTCAAGTCTGTGGCATGCTGCGGTAGATCTGTAACTGCCTGCCAAGTTTCCCTCAAGATACCTGAAACGACCAAATCACTGAATGAGATGCACGTTCTGTCCTGATCATAAATTTCCAACTACGAATATAGTCTTTAACCATGAGCTACTTTTGCAATTATTTGTCTTTGGAAAACTCTTACCCCTCCATGCCCTCCCCCTGACCTCCCACCCTGGCAATAAGCTAGCAATATCTCAAACCCTTTGTGTTCCTGTGTCAACACTATCCCCAAACTGTAAGTGTTAGCAGCTGTGCTCAATATGAAAGGGTTTTTGAATCACAGAGAGAGTAAAACAGGAGCAATCACAAGAGCCTCTTTGACTCTCAAAATATTAAATCACGCACTGCTGATCACTGAAATGGTTTCCTTTTCTTACCCAACTTATGTAGTGGTTTTGCTATTTTGGCCAATCTACAAATGAACCTTTTGTAATAGGAGGCCTAAAAACTCTAAACATATGTGTGCATCCAAAGAGCTGGCAACATTTTGGACAGCCTCAGCTTTCTTCTCATTGCAAAAGTTTATCCTCACTGATTGTATACTGAAAACAATTCACTTGTTTTAAAAAAGTGTTCACGTTACTTTGGATTAAGTTTTAAATTCATGCTGTAAAGTTACTGTGTTTATAAATATACCAGTTCCTGCCCACCAAGATCTTACCTAAATCAAAATATAATTAAGCTAGGCTGAAAATGAGAGCAAAAGTGGTGTGTCAGCCTGTAAAACATGGTGACATGCCAAGAAAGACAAAACCATCATCTCAGATGATCACAGACCTTGTTCTTCTCTTCAACTAGGCTTCCTTATGTGTTTTTTTTTCTTCAGTTTGCCACTATCTCTGCTACATGAGAACAGCACAAACCTGTCACACCATTAATGGTATTATGTATTCATGAGAGATATAAAAAGAAAAACAAGAGAAACACCGTACCTTGAAAATTTCCAAGTATCTAGTACTGCATCTATTTTCTTTAGTCAAGCAGCAGGCCAGGCTGAGGAATTTTTATGTCTCTCTGCTTTATCTTCTGTAGGAACTGTAAAGAAATTTCCCTTCAGCTTACTGGTAACTGGTGAGGTAAGCATATTAGCATTTATTTTCCCCCTATTTTAAGTCTTTTGTTAGACCAGTCTTGTTGATTTGGAGCACCATTCCTTTTATCTGGATAGTTTATGTATAGTTCTTCTGTTCATCTAGTGAAATTAGTTCAGAGGCATAACGTTTGCGCTCACCTCCAACTGTCTTATCTTGACAGTGTTTTCCTATGGGAGCTAGGATTGTTCTCCTTTTGCAAACGTTGTTTCTTTTGTTAATATTTCTTCCTTTTTACAGACATTTAGGAAACAAGCAGGGATCCATTCCAACTTCTGTTACCAGAGGCTACCATCATCTGCTCCACAGTAATTACCTGTGTGTGTTCTCTTATGGCACACTACCCTGTTTACTGGAGTTAACAGCTCTTGAGTTATTGGAAGCATCTTAAGTTACCCCTCAGTAGACAACCATTGCTCAGAATTTTGCAGTTGTGTGGACAACAGCTGCAAATGGATGAAGAAAAAGCATTCACAACGTAAAGACCTTTATTTTAGAAGAAAATTGAGAATTGGGATTTTTGTGCGCCAGTTATTAAACATTTCTCAACTATTAAAGAAAAAACCCACAACACTATTTATTTACACATTATTTTAATTATCCAGTCTTCCTTTTCCATTTAGAATCTCCAGTGTCCAACATTAGTTACTAAACAGTTGCCCTGCTCTGACAGAATTCTTTTTAGATTCTTATATATTTTTAATTTCTTGTTAAAACAATCACCCCCTATTCTGTATACTCCTCAGCCACTATTTTGCAGTCAGTAGCTAAACTCTCATAAACTGTCTGTACGCAAGAACTAAGAACTAACAACTTTTTATTACCATTTATCATATTTAAGTCTTTCCCCTGCTTTTTGTGTTATTTTCTACTTTTCCTGTTCTGTAAGCAAACAATTATTTTTTTTTTAACCCACATAAGATCAATTATTTGAGAGAGTAGCATTCAGGCAGCAGTAGAACTTGCACTTACTAATCACTCAGTTTCCATTTTGCTCGCAAGTGGGTGTTTACTCCTCTCACTGACTATTCCAAAACATGGAAAACCTGTGTCAGATTCCAACTCACATCTGAATGGCAAAAGAATGTCAAATGAAATAGCACTGTGTCAGCTGTCTAGTCACATAAATAGTGTAACTCTTTCTAAACTTCATCTTAATATTAGGGTAAGGACTACATACTATCTGTTTAAAATTAAGCTGCATGAAATCAAAATAAAAGAAAGCCCAGTTGTACATTTAAATACTGAAATGGTGCTCATCATCTGAGGAATAACATGCTTAAAGGGCCTCTCAAACAAGAGATAGGGAGTAAAAATCTTAATTATTATTATTTTTTAAAGGAACTCGATAAATATATAAGGTGATACGATAAAATTTCCGGTGCCTTTTAGCCTTTTGCTGATAAAAACTACCTGATATTTAAGCTAACCATACTAGGACACGAACACGGATAACCTTATTTGTTGCTTTTCTGGAAATAATCAGAGATTGGGTACTTCAACTTGGACTGAAACTCAGTTTGAAGTATGCTGACCCAAATTAAAGGAGAGAGTTTATGATGTTAAACATGGCAAATGAGTGGAGGCCCAGAATCAAGACAGATGCCATCAATAAGATTTTCTTTCTCGTGTCTGTAGGTGGAGCCATAACCTAAGTAAATACGCTCTTGGCAATGCAAGTTTGGAATTTTGCAGAATGTACTTGGAGGCTTTTCAGCATTTTTACATTATTGAGGTTTTAATTTTCAGTACAAACAATGTGTGAAGCCCGCTGTTTTCCTGGTTTCTCAATCTGCTGAGCCAATTCATTTCTCCTCAAAAGTCCGGAAGGAAAGAAAAACTGTTGTTCAACTTTTATTCTGTCCAGCAATTATCACCTAATTTAAACTTCTCTAACAATTTCTCTGCTTTAGGGCACCTCCAGGGCTGCCAGTCCAGCTGAATTCATTTAGAAAATTAAATCCAAACCTGACTATTCTTATTCATCCTCTACACCAATTGTTCCTTTTATCATTTTGTGCTACTGTACTAAAAGGAAAGGCAATAGCACATTTTGTGGATTTTATTGTGTTACATATAAAACATACTGCTGAAATACAGACCGTAGAGTCTTAGCGAGGAGAGAGGGAACACCATCTGACTGAAAGATGTTAGATAAAAGAGTAGCTATTTATAGGAGTAAAGTATGCCTACAGTTACCACTGTGACTAACAATGCATGGCTCATGACTATAATTAATCCTTTCCTTCCTATGCCTCACTTATTCAAAAACCAAAGTATTGATTCCATGCAGCAAAGCAGCAAAAAAAACTCCATAAAACCAAGAAATGCAGAATAACTACTTCCCAACTGTTTTTTGTTTATTTTCTGCTGCACACAAGAAGCAATTAATATCACTAATGTTCCCTGTTCAGGGAGTCAGAACATATGAAGATTATTGGTAATGAATCGCTGGAATCAGGGTATGGGCATGGAAAGCTACAATTACCAGAAACACTTTTAAAATTATTATTATTATTCTACAAAGTTAAGGGATACCCTTCAGATCACTTTAGATCGCACTTGGCAAATCTGCCTGGTTCTAAACACTGCATACCGAAGAGTTTGCGTGGCCAAAAATCACTCTCAAAAGAGCCAGAGATCAAAAAGATGAAACTATATAGCTCACACATAAAAGGTAGAAATAAGGACCTTGCACTGCACTGTTGGATTGAATTGGTGCATTTCACTCCCTTTAAGATTCGGCAGTTCAAGGAAACTGCAGGCCCACGTGTTGCCTTCTGTAGTCACAAGAGGGTTTCCTAAGCCACGCTCAAATGCGTGGGAACTGCAGATGATTCAAAAGCTATCAAGCCACCACAAATCTTTATATCCCTAAATTTATGTGAAACAAACAGGTACAGGAGTTTATTTTCAGACTGAGGGTAACTTCTGGTAAACGTTTGTGAAACTTCTGGTTTTACAAGCCATAACTATGCAAAATTATGATTTTTTTAGTTTATGTTTATGCAAGTTATTTTCAGATTGTATCATAAATTTGTACAATTGTCAGTTCATGTTACTTCGCTCAATGCTGGGACAATCACCACTTGAACTAGCCAGTACTTCCAAGTTCAACATATTTAAAGTGATTATAGGCTCAGAATTTGAATCAAACTTGAACTACTGATTAGGCAGGTCAATTACACATCCTATACATTTCATATAAATTTCACATTTAATGCCAGTAATAGCCGTGAAGGTGATTATCCAATTGAAACCTATTTGCTGATTCGGTTAACATATTATGTCAATAACAAAAGCACTTGGGAGTATCCAGGTTTATTGCAAGGTAGTGGATTCTCAGATTAAAAATACCATTTTTTTACCTATGCTATTTATTACAAACTATTTTCTTCAGGTGGAACTGAGCTTTATAGGCACATAAGTTTAAGAACATACTGTACTGAATTGCATTGTATCCTTTTATTAATTTCTCTCATTTTGAAATCAGTTGTTTCATAGTCATTTATGAAATGCAAAATTGTCTATACAGAGATATTTTTTTTTAAGCCAGTGAGCTAACAGTTACTTTCTTATCACTCAGAAAATTATCCTAAATGATTGATAATAACCCTCACCAGCTACTTTAAAGACATTAAAGTCATAAGACAGAGGGTAGCTGTAATTAATGCATGACTTTCTCTGTGCAAGGGAAAGCTCTCCGTGCAGATGAATGATATTAAATTTAGCCTGTCCAAATGCTGAGATGTGCTCCAAAATACGTTGTATGAAATATCACAGAAGCCTGTGTGCTCTAATTAAATTAAAAAAAAAATCATACTCTGCTTAAATAAAGTAAGATTAAACTGCTTTTAAAGGCTAACAATCCAAAAGATGCCCAAAAAACTCATCTGTGAGCTATTATTATTTTAATCTGTAATCACATGCACAATACAATCTAATAGATCTAGATATTATACAATGTTGAGAGATGTATTTATCTCTCTCTGTGTATAAGGATAAACAGAGAGAAAAAAAGAGAAAACATGTCAGTTCTGTACTGTAACTAGCTGCAGGGATAGTTGCTAATGTCCTCCATAAGTGCCTATCCTAAATATATATGTATGTATATGATCACATACATATCTTTCATATGGGAATGCAAAGCCTAACTCATACGTCTGTAAAAATATCTAAATAGATCAGTACTAGGGCCAACTTCCTTAGATGAGCAGGAGCTGTAGTACCATTTATAATGGTGACATAGTCAATATACTTAAAGCAGCACAACGTAGTTCAGAAACTTTTCCTTACAACTCTGGTGTTCGAAAGCACTTACTTTGAGTTTTCACTTCATGGTTTGGATCACAGCTGTAAAGAAATGTGATTTAACTGGGCAGTATATCTTGGGGTGCCTGGCGGCTCTCAGACTGAATCACATATCTGCAGGTCCTACACCCTGAAAAAAAGATGTTACATAATTAGGTGAAACAAGTTAATTTCATATTTGAAGTCACTCATTAGCTAAATCAAAGAATCTTCCAAAATAAAACAGCTTTAGCAATTCATTTTATTAAGGTCAACACTTCAGAGCATTTATTTATTTAATATCTGCACTCTTTCTTTAATATATGGCAGTAGAACTTGTTTTCTGGTATTCTGGCTTCCATTAGATAACCTTTTTTTGATTTTATGCAAGACACATGGAAAAATTCATCACTGATTTACTGCACATTTCCACACAGAGTCAAACTAATATCTGATTACTACTGAAGAAGTGAAACCCTGCTTGGCAGTGAATACATAAGCAAATTTCCAAACACGAGGATGTACGCTGCCTTGTGCAAACAAGTCTCTGACAGTGAAAGTACAAAACATTACACTGCAGTATTTACTGTAAAAGGTAATAGGAAAATTTAAATTGAGGTTTCTTTTTATTTCAGAAACTACTACAAGTGAAACAGGCTTTGCAATAACAAACTAAAACTATTGTAATATATATTTCCAATACTTCATGCCTTTGAGTTTTACAATTTATGCATGCAAAAACAATTTGGGAGCTTTTTCTTCTTCTCACTAAGTGGAGAATGCAGCAGTTTATAATGTTAGTCATGAAAGAGAATCTCTAGTTATCAATTACATACTTCTATTTCCATTACTAGGTGTCAATTTGCAGTTGTCCATATTGCTGCTTCCAAGAATAAAAGCTATTTAGTATGCTCAGTATTGTGTACAGCTTTCTGCCCCAATCTACTCTTTTTTGAATTTCACTTAGGCCAGCAAGACTAGTTTTAGTACCTTCACAGCAGATGGGATGACCTTTACTTCATTCCTGTTTTACAAGTTTCTTTTGTAATTTCTGAGCCTATAGTAGCAATATATCACAGAAATTTGTCTCTTCTAAAAACCAGATTTAATTGCTCTCATATTTTGTTTCAGACAAAGCTTGTAATTAGAAGGTATCATTTCACTTAATCAGAAATCCACTCTGCTTAAAGACTTAAAAAATAAAAACATAAAACAAACAAAACAAAACTTTGACCAATAATGCTGATTTGGAAAGTGTTTAACTACCAGGCATGGCTCACAGATGTTTTTGCATCCTCAATGGCTTTATGGGCAAGATAGTTAACTTTGATGATATGAAAATGTCAAAAAGAATCATCAGAGAGAAAAAACTCGGGAAGATTTTTGAGGTAGTATGGACATAAGGAATAATCTTTTTTTCAAGAAGCAATAGTAAGTATAGCCATTCTGAATCAGCAGATGGTCCCCGTGAGTAAAAAGACTCTACTGGAAGAAAACAGAGTATTTGAAAGGGAAAATCATGCCTCTTGCTAGATATTCTGTCATGTGCACAGAGTAGTTAATCCATCTTTTAGCAAGATTAGCTGTCAGATTAACACATTATCCATGTGAGTCACAGTTAGTCGAAACCAAGGATGTGCTTGAAGAATGATGTGCACCCACATGAAGGAAGGTTTATAGAGGCAGCCTTACAACAGCACTGTGGAATGCAAACCCAGCATTTTTTTTTTTCTTCTTCATTTTTTTGTTAATGCTGGCCAAAGCTCTGCAAACAGCCAGTTTCAACTGCTGCATCATGCTGAGCTGATACAAGCCTTGATGTGGATTTGAACATCCTCATGCAGGCCTTGCATCTGCCACACACATATATGTATTAACTCCAAGATGCCTCTATTGTACTAGACAATAGATATTAAAAACATTAAGGAATTTACTTACTCAGAGTGCTCTTTAAATACATGATTTGTAGCCATTCAGGAGCATTCAAATTCTGCAAGGTCAAATTTAAATCAATTCCATTTAATAACAGAACAGGATGCAGTCTGTGAACAGAATGTTTTCTAGTATAAATCAAGGAAGCGCAAATCAAAGTTTGCACAAGCAACTGATGGGTGTCAACATCTCTTTCAAAAACCACAATCCGAATATTCCTTCCTATTCTATCTGTCTCAGATACCAGGGTATGAAACTAAATGATAATTTCATCTCAATACAACAGTAACCCATTTGGAAAAGCCAGCTTCTGGAAACATCATGCTTTAAAAGATTGCACTGTAGCACGTGACTGCAGCTCAGAGCTAAAGATCGTTCCCTCACCAACATTCTGTTCCGCAGTTTTATTTTACTCTCCATTCTTTTTCACTGTGCCTTTATTTCTCACCCTTCAGGAGGCCAACAAAGCCCCTTTTTTGAAGAGCCTGCCTCTGTATCTTTTCTTAATCTTCCTAAGTTAATAACCAAGCTAAATGAAGACAAAGCCTGCTCTGAAACAAGCTTTGTTCCAATACATGAAGGTTTGGCAAGAAAAGGAAGCCTTCTTATGGAAGCTGCTTAGCTGACAAGTCACAGCCAAACATTCCAAGTGGTTTCAGAAGCAGCTGAGGCTTTTGTGCTGAGTCAGTATTTGCTGTCTATATGAGCAGCTAAAAGCAAAGAAAAAAACTTTCCCACTATCTTGCTTTGGCTCTCTCAATTGGGTCATGAACCATCTAAAGAGTCCTGACTTGATCTGCAGGCACGTGGGACAGCTGGTCTCTATAGGCAACACTGCATAAGCAACTGAACACAGTTCAGAACATGAATGCTGCATATTTATCTTCTAAGGACACCCAGCTGCTATTTAAATATAGCCAACAACCACCTGTGATTAGACAAATCTGTACAAGTCAGCAAATTTTGCTCAGAAAACCCACCACCAAACCAGCAACAAAGAACACGTACATAAAACTGTACATAGAACAATTAAGGAATTGATTCACTCAGAAGTGAGCAAGTGTCAGATCTCAGACCAAAGAGATAAGACAGAACAAATGATTGCATGCAGCTTTTCTCTTTCAAAACAAGCGTGAGACAATTTACTAATTCAAGTCAGAAAAAAAAATCTAAAACTTATTGCAAAATATTTGAGGGAGAGAGCAATTTGCTGAACAACAATTGTTTGAAAGCAGCAACTCATTTTGTTCTTCAAACCAAGTGGGCAACATGAACCCAACATGTAATATACTTTGTCCAAACAATGCAACTTCTGGTTTCAGGAGAGTTTGCATAAACCAAGCGTCTCCTTAATGTCCTTTAGAACAGTACAGGAAGAAGCAAGGACAATCCCAATTAAGTATTATTCTAATCATCCACATCCAGTACACTGCAATAAGAAAAAGGTGGAGTAACTGTCAGAGGCTGTGTACCTACAACCTCGCTCATGAGAGATTATCCAATATATTCAGCCAGCTAATACAGGTGTCCCACCTATTTCTTTTTCTTCTCCTCTCCTCTCCCTCAACATCTGATAGTCAATAAATTCAAAAGTAGTGAGCGAAGCAACAAAGAGGGACACAGTTTATGACTGAAGACCTCCTGAACTCACTGGGAAACCAAAATCATTCTAAGTCCTTGATCAGGCCATTACTCAGTATCACTAGTAACTCCAGATATTCAACTTACTGGTAGCTCCTCCCACAAGGATTTATCTCCACGGAGAAAATATAATTACTAAAAATTTTTATTTTTTTATTTTTTATTTTTAACTGAATGGTTGACGTAATTATCCTAGTAAAGAAAGATGTTTCATATTGATAAATGATGGTAATTCCCATCCCTTTATTTTATCTTAAATGAATCAGTGCAGGGGTTAGAAATCATTAGTTTAATGTTGATGGCAATGAAGTAGTAGAGCAAAAGGTGAACACTGAAAACAGGTTTTATATGTTTGAGGCAAGGGATATTTTTTTCCTCTGCTAGGAACATTGTTTGACTTGTTTCCTCTTATTTCATTCTATATTTCAAAACAGCATACTTTTCTTAGTAGACAACAGGAATGAAAGCAAGAAACTGTATTAAATAAATCTCCAAAGTCTCTCTAACAGGCTTCAGGCAATGCTGTACTTTTTCTTTCAAATATTTCCATGTAAAATCAGATGTTAACTCTCTGAGTGAACCCATGTGCAAACTCTTTATTCATCAGATTAATGGCTGTGGAGCAACAGGCAACTGAACACATTCCCACTCACATAAGGTATTCATGGCTTTCCAGAAAACTTCACGTTATTGCAACTACTTTTCAGTCAAGTATGTTGCATTTAGTGAAGAAAGAAAGAAATTATTAGAATGTTTAATGGGAAACTGCAGTAGATGTATTGACACAGGGAGGAATTTGTTTCTTTTTAACCAGCACATGCCTATTAATTTGACAGATAGATTTTTTCCTTGCCATACATTTAGGGAGGTGTTAAATACTTTATTTTATTCTCTACTCATTTTTCTCTTTCTTTCCTCAGAAATACTGTCAGATACCTGCTTTTGAAATTGATCATCCAACATCTTTTCAGATATACTCGATCACATCCGTTGCTTGGTCTGTCTCTGTGAATGCTTACAAACATATTTGTCATGTTTTTTAATTTAATACAGATAAATTTACAGTGTATGTTCTGTTTACAGTGAAATCTTGTTAAACCAAACATTCTGGAGCCACACCACAGTTCAGATGAGAGGAAGTTCATACTTGTGCAACACAGCAGTTGCTTGTTCAAGTATGTATTTTCATATCTACTCATGACTTCAAAGCATATGTGCTAAACCATACATTCTTGAAATTATGATAGTGGCTGGAAAAACAGAAATAGGGGCAAATCAGCAAACCACAGAGTGATAATGTCACAACTGCATTACAGAATAGTTAAATTCCACTGTTACCCCAAACTTAAAACTGTGTACAGTTCATGGCGTCTGGCATTCAAGGAAGTCAAGAAAAACAAACCTCAGTAATTAGAACTCACGGCCTGTACCGTGCTCCATCTTTCATAAGGTCATTTCATTTTCCATTTAAAAGCATCTGCTATACTGCTTAATGTGGTACATGCTGAAGAGTTCCTTTGGCAACAAAGTAGAAAACCGTGATGACGCAGGGGCTTAAGGAAAAGCTCCATGTCCATCTCTCTGACTATCCTGAATTCTGCAGCGTCTAAGTATACCTAAAAAAATCACAACAGAGCAAGAATATATAGCACATCCCATTGACATTTTTGCACCTTCTACCTATTTTCAGCTCAAGACATTTCTGAGCCACAAGTGGCTTTAAAGTGTTTAGTAAATACTTTAGGATTTGTCTTACTTGAACTTGTTCAGTTGTCCCGTGCAGGCATGCAAAACGTTTAGCATTGAGAGCAATGCTGAAGAAGCTGCTGCCATCTCCTCAACAGTACCAATGAATCTTCAGAATTAGAAACAGGTTTTATACTGCAATTAAGAAGCATAGAGCAGAGCAGCAAGGGGTACGAGGACTTGGAAAAAGACAATATGTCACTTTCACTAATACACCACCGTCCCTGCAATTTCTGTCCTTGTACAGTCACTTGCACTATGCTATTAATGTGTCCTCAGCCCTCACCAACTGTAGATTTTCTCCTACTTTTTTTCCTTTCAAAATAATGTTCTGTGCTACCATTTCTAAAACGTGATAAAGATTCCTTACAGAAGCTGTAAATCAAAGACTAGATTTGAGAATACTATATTCGACAAAAATGATGTTTAAATGTTAATAATAACAATGTGGTATCAGTTATCATGTGCTAGAGAGTTTGGCGGTTATTACTGAATAATTTAAGATCCTAACATGCAAATTGTTCAGACAGACATAATTTGAAAACAAAATTTGTTTTGTTACCACTGCTGTTGTTCTCAAGCACAATGTTTGCAGTATAAATAAAAGCATATATTGTGACTAGGGCAATGCTGTCTACAAAATTCCCAGTGGTTTGGCATTTGTGATTCATTTAACTTCCTTCTTTAAAGCATTTATGCATGTAACGGTTTTGAATTGTTAGCTCACTTGTAATGTTGACAAATTCTTAGTAAGCATCCACAGATTATTAAGCTGAACTTTCTACTGCTATTTAAAGGATCAACAGAATGTCAGTTTACAGTTTTCTGAAAAGGCATGTTTTAAAAACAAAGAAATAAATATAAAAGCTTTTACATCCACAAGATTTGAACACACAAAAATTATCGGAAGTCAGAAAATCATAGAAGAATACACTGTGGTCATCATATAAAAAAAATCAGAGGTCAGAAAGGAGAGGTCTAAAAGAACTAACTAGAAACCAAAACCCTTTAAAAGGTTTGTAACACCCAAAATCGATACAGATTCCCTCAACATTATATATAAACTCCTACCGTGTGAAATCTCACAAAATTTATACTGCAGTAAACAAGTAGGAAAAAAGAATAAGATAATTTCAATTCTAATGCCTCCAATTTTTTATGCAATCACATGAACATCTGAACTGCTTCACACTCAGGTGTGTCCCTAAAGAGAACTGAACTGCTCCTTTAGTACTAATCAGCTTTGTGCTGCCTGCTGGTTTTCACTGGTCTTCGAATGGAGAAAAGACCGCAGTACATTTCAGATGCTGCAAGGCCATGCACACTGCTATATAGAAGGTCTAAGTTACTAAAAATCTTTGAATTCATTTTCCCCCCTTAACGTCATCTCCTCTTGTATGCACCATAACTCCATAAGAAATGTTATAATTTAGAATTAAGGTATGTTCTTTAAAGAAGCAGCAGGAAAAATACTCACAAATTTTATTGGGAAATTCCTGTTCAGTATGCAAATATCCTATCAGACAGTAGGGGGCAACTTTAACCCACAAGTCATACTTCATGTGTTCTGCTATATAAGGACATGAAGTAGGTACTTTCAATATTTACTTAAGTTTGTTGTGTGGTCTGTATTAATTTTGTAAAGCGTAACGTTTTGGTTTTTAACCCCTGCTCTGTTCTCTGGGCAGTATGCTGAGGAAATATCTGGTTTATGTAGCAGACAAAATGGTGCAAGATAAAATAAGCACTCAAAGCTGTTGAGAAATTGAAAGACAACTATATTCAACTGGCTTATTGTCACAGGGTTTGTGAGAAACCAATTTCAGAATATTTTTCCACACTTGCAATGTGATAAGCAATGCTTTCTTGGTGAAGCAGTTTATAGAAGTAATTTAACAACATAGAAAGTAGAGCAGACATAACATAAAAGCTATTAAAACCAGCAAAATATTCATTCATGCTGTTAACATGCAAAATTAACTGTGTTTAAAAATAAATTATTATTATTATTTAAGGATAAACCGATGTTCTGTGTTATGTGCCATGTTTTGTATCACCTGAAAAATAGGTTTTGTTCTTAATTTTCCTGGACAGCAAATGCTAAATACAAAGGCATGACATCAGAGGGTATAAGCAGTCAACACAGTATTTTTTCACTGCATAACTATGACTTGTGGATTAGAAGAGTATAGCAGTTATGGAATTTAATATGCAGTTAATTGATTTCCCTTTAATGCCAACTGTTAAAATTATCAGATTGGTGAAAGTTAAGAAGTAGGGTGTAGAGTGAAAGTATTTTCACATTAAATCCAGCCAATGGGAACATCTAAAAACCCTACAACCCAGAGCTAGTCTTGATAGAAGGTTCACAAAACGAAGTGGTTGGGACTGGAGTGAGATTTAGCAAATTTGGGGCAAAATCATGATTTCAAGTAAGGGATGTCAAACACTGGAAAGCAACTCATACAGAACTTCATGCTCCATTTAAGCTTCAAACATGAGGGTAAAGTACACTGGATGACAAGCTACAATAACAAAGTAAGAAACTGATTGCAGACCTTTCTTCTGAAGCGCCCTGAGACCCTTCAATAACACACTACAGATCTGCTTTTTTTCAGCAGTGCAGCAGCTAGCAATTACTTCTCTGAACACAACCCCACCTTAAAACACAAAACTTCTGTTTCAGTTAGTGCGCCTTAGCTGTATTTTTCCTAATAGACAGAGCATAGCATAAACAAGGATTACAAGATGTGAAAAACATCCACCCTCCAGCATTTCCTGACATGAACTTGCATTTCATGTTAATACTCCAAAAGCATATGTGTAACTGGTACTAACCGTACTGCTTTAGAAAGAAAACTAATCATTAAAAACACAGAAACAACAACAACAAAAGAAAACAACCACCAAGCAGACATTTTACCACCAGACATTACTACTTCATGATCCTATAATTTGTGCCCTTTTACAACTTACTGTTTGGGGCTTTCTTTTTTTTCTTTTTTCTTTTTTTTTTAAACCCTTGGCTGAGAAACATCTTGCTATTTTACTGTCTGATGGGACTGAATGCCAGGTGAAACCAAACCACTGAGTTCCATTCCTTTTTCATTAGGAAATGAGGAGGTGCAATTCCACTGGCTGAGAACATGTCATCCTGGAGGGACAGCCTGCCAGATTGTGCTAGGTTATTCTGAAATGAGGGAAGAGAAAGCACACACCCATTACACACTTGCTTCTGCTGTAACCCTGGTCAAATATGTCCCATAAGTAAGGTGACAGCAGAGGTTTTTCAAAACATTTTCCTAATGTAAACACTTTAAACAGATGAATGGACAAACAAAAACGGACTCACAGAGCTCAGTATCAAAGCTCACTTCATCAAGAAAACTGTTTTCTTTACAATGTTTGCTTTTCAATTTGCCCTTTCATTTGTTTATGTTATTTTTTAGTCTCTCTGCATTACCCAGCATGATTGCGGTGTGATTTTCTCTGCCTCAGGCTCATCCCCCAGTTTCCTTGCACGCAAAATAATCCATTTTCCTCAGGCACTGAAGAGCTACCAGCCACTTCACTTACTCTAGGCATAATCAGCTCCAAGGTCTTTGAGGTCCTCTCTGCACTTCCCTCATCTCTCCACTCGCCCCAGCAGCAGCCAAGCTATTTATTGGTGTGTTCTGACCTCAACCTGAGAGAGAAGAAAGCAGCCTTGCTGGCAATGCTGAAGGTACCTCTGCTCAGCAATGGTCACTCCTCAGTGGAGGAAAGCCTCAGTTTGAGCTGAATCAAGGCAAGTTATGAAAGCTTGCCAATCCTTTCTGTTTTCTCCCAGATGACAGGCACTGATGTGTAGAATTAGCTTAAACGATCATTGCTTTCCACAACATGTGGGATCCATCAATAGCTATGCAGAGGTTATGTTGCAGGATTCTGTCCTATTTGTCAGATCCTGTGAATGCAAATGTAATCTCTCGTTACTCTTACCAGCTTATATGAAAAGCATGGTCACTTAAGACTTGACACAGATAACTGCAAATTGGTTTCTGAAATAAATCACTACCTTAACTTTTTTAGCTTAAATATAAATTGGCTAAAAAAAAAAACAAAACAAAACAAAAAAACCACCACAAAGACATATGTTCTTGCTCAGATTATAACAATATAAGCTAATATACACATGACTGATAGTGCTTTATAAATATTTCTACATTTCATCTATAAATTACAGGAATTATACAAATTATACCACCGACGTTATCAATTCACTGGAAAGTTTCCAAATGGGTCTAGGTTTGGTATTCTATGGTAACTGCTGATAACACATCCTGAGGAAGAACTCAACAAAACTACTGCAATCACTATTCACTTTTGAAGCAGGATAATAAGTGGTGTATCCTTTCATCTCTGTGGGAAAACTACCCTAGACATAGTAATGCATTCTCAGTTATTCATTATCATTGAAGTCAAAGGCCATTCATTTTTGCAGCAATATAAGCTTACATGTAAGTAGCCAGAATACTCACTGCATGTGAGCTGCACAATAGTTCTTCAGAAATAGACAAACTTCACATTCACAGTATTTTGGGTGGGTTTTTTTTTGTTTGTTTGTTTCTTTGTTAATGCTTCTTCATTTGCTGCTGTTGTTTTTTCCCATTTTTTCCTTTTTTTTTTTTTTCTCTTTTTCTTTTGTAGTGGAAGCACAGTTAACATTTTTCCAATAGTTTTTCAAGGAAAGCACAGTTCTTGCAGCTTTAGTGCAGAAATCATTTGGCATTCAACAAGAATGCTGGTTTGTCTAAACAGAACAGAGATTATTTTCCATATCTAAAAAAAAAACAAACAACATTAAATAACTCATAGTTAGATTGCATGCAAGACCTGTCTTGCACTGTTGCAGTTATTGATGTTGGATTACTGGAGTAATACATATTTTGATACAGGGAATGGGTATGGGCAGAGTTTCCAGGCTTAGATTCTTGTTTCTTACAGCTCATGGAAGAAAGTTTCTCTGTAAATCTAAATTCCATTTGTTAAGCATTAATGAAAGAATGGCAAGAAGAACGTAACTTCAATGCAAGTATGGTCTTGTTCATTTTATATTGTTTATCTTACTCTTCAAATAATCTAACACAACAAAACCAGGAATAAACCACAGTAAAACCAGAAAATATGTTACAATTACAAATCTAAAGAAAAATATCCGAGCAAACCAAATTGTCAGCAAAATCAGCTAGTTTCTGTCAGCTGACTAACAGGCAACATCTTTAGAAAGGAAGCTTTAATATCCCTAAAGCCTATGCATTCAAGATTTACAGTGAGTTTGGTGCTCAATAAATTAAGACCCAGGTCTTTACTTTATATGCGACTTTCACAGTTTTGTCCTGTGAGTCAAGATTATACTGCAACACGAAAAAAACAACCCTAAAAATAAAAAAAAAAAATCAAATAATTTGCTTGTATAATTACTTTGATTAAATCCACAAAGTTACCCCAGCCCAAATGAAAAGATGCATAGATAATCTAAAAATTTGCCAAAAATAGTGGGAAAAAACTAACACAGCATAATACGTTGAAAGCAATTTTTGTCACAAGCAGAAACATCAACGTGGATTTATATTCTGCAATTAGTTTCATACCTGCATATACACACATCCAATTTAATATTAGCTGAAGGACCTGTACTTAGTCCAATTAACAAAAACTGCATAACCACAGTAGTGTTAAGAATCTCTTATTAAAAAATGGATCGTGTTATAAAATACACTGGGAAAAACTGATGGAGGATTCATTACCATCACCTACATTAAATCTAACCCATATGTAATACATTTCTCTGGCTTCAAAAGATGCAACACGAAGCTTATTGCATTATTGTTAAGTCTTAAATTATTTCTCAGTTATGATAGAAAACAAGAAAATGAAATTCAACAGCTCATACTTAGTCTTGATATTTTTTTGTGACCTCCTGGGTTACAACACTGTATTATTATGCCTTGAAACAATAAAGAACATTTTAAAACAATATTATTAACATAAATACTGATCTTCAGTTGTAGAGGTTCTATCATAAGCAAGTTATTACTGTCATTTTGTTGTTGTTAGGTTATATTTACTCTTATAAGCCTATAATTTGATAAACTGAGACTTACTATACAGCAAAATTGATGCACAGATGTTACCTTGTTTCGTGATGTACTTGCTTTTATAATGTTCACCCTTAGGTTATAGGTTGCAACAGGTTAAAAGCAACATTAAAAAGAGAAATTTTGAGCTAAATTTAAGTTTACATCTCACATACCTTGGACATCATGAGAACAGAGGAATGGGAAGATGCCAGCAAAGCTAAAAGATGTAACAGGTAAAGGTGAACGGTACAAAACCACAAAACAGAGATTATCTAGCCCTGCCCATATCAGTTTATAAACGAACACTGTTGGCATCTTTACTCAACTTACACTTCAAAATAAATACATAAATATGTGGTACAAAAGTATTTTAATTAAATAGCATTTTAAAATACGGCAGTACCCAGCATCAATCAGGTTTCTTAAAATACAAAAAGGAATGTCTTCATTAACATATTGCACACATTAAAAAAAAAGATTTTTTTTTTGCATTAGTCATATATACAGATATATCTTTTTCTGCAAGCCATTCATAGCTAAAATCTGAGCAGTACTTGATTACATCAGCTTCCCCTGTACAGCACAGAACGTGGCCTTGAGGTGTAAGAGCATGTTGGAAATACAGACTACTTAACACAAAAACAAAACTTTCTCGTAAGCTCACGTGCTTATGTCGCATAAGATAATACAATCCACCTGTTGGATAGATGCTCACTGAATATATCTTGCTTAGTAATAAACATGAATAGAAATAAATTTAAAGAAAAAAAAAACCCCAAAATAAAAAACAAACCTAAAAACCCAGATAATAGTGACCTTTACCAAGAAACATGCTTAGGAATCTGAGGCAAATTATACTTGTTAATGTTGGAGTCACTGAGAACAGTTAACACAATGTCACCAAATGTCAACTGGAGTATTTTGCAGTAACTTACCAAAGAGGTCTGTGTTTAATGAATATACGAATGCTTGATTTCTCAGTTTTCAGCTTCAGATGGTGAAGATTAAATGCTAAGGGTGTTACTGTAAACGTTTAAGTGAGATGAACATCACTGATTTTCTAATTTTACCACATGGTTTGTTTCAGAAGAAAACAAGCACCACTTACATAGCTCTCCTGCAAGTCAGTAAACAGGCACACACAAAAAAAACTCAAGACAATTTGCTTCTTTGTTTACGTGCAGGATATTTAGTTTGGTTTGCAAAGTATGAGAAGAATAATAAGAACCTCCTGGCAGAATACCACAACTAAATTTCTAAAAAGCCACTCAGTTAATCTCAGTGTTGAATCTAGCTGTTTCGAATTATTGTGATGTATAGTAACAGTCTTATTGACAATATAGATGTACAGAGCCAAAAAAAGCTAGAAATAGTGGCCAAAAACGATGAACTAACAGCCAGCCCAAATGACAACAAACATATGGCCATTAACCAAAGAATGGAGGGGTTTAGGAATGCAGCTGTCTGTGGTCTCCCAAAAGCTCCAGAGGAATGAAATACTGCAAGGATTGGCAAAGTCTGGATGAGAAGTACTACTCCTGAAGATAGTAGGTCCTAAAATGGAGTCAACCATCAGTTCACGGTGGAATGTAGAGATTTCTGTGGTCAGAGAATATTCATTCCAATGGCCTCATAATGTACATCAACAAATTAATATTGTATGGATGTCATTTCAAAGCCTACTGAAGATGAAGAGCCATTACTGAAGCCATTAGAGCACAGATGGTTCAAACTATATGCAGATATTCATACTTGCATTTCTGCATTATAGCTGCTTTTTTTTTCCCCCTCCTGTTGAACTGTAATGAATTGTCTCATAATCTATTCCATCTTCTTGCCATTAGCAGGCTTTGAATGTTCACAAATAGGAGCAAAGAACTCATTTTCCAGAGCTTTAATCACACAAAGAGGGAATGCCTAATTCTCTAAATGAAATGGTCTGTGATCACTGAAGCAGAGATTTAATATATCACGGCAAATTAGGTAGATTTTAATAAATTACTTATCTCCCTGAATACTTTACATATGCTTATGAAGAAACATAGCCTGTTTGCAAACAGTGGAAATCCACAGCACATAAAATCCTTTGAAGAAAATGACAAATAAAAAAGTAAATTAAAAAATGAAATGTATTATATCCTCGTTCTCAAGAGACAATCCTTTTGCAGCACTGGTTCACAGCTCCATTAAAAATATCAATTAAATCCTTCAATGAGATTGGTTAAAAGCTAGAAAATTAACTTTCCAAGATAGACACTGGTTATTCAGATACAACAATTCATTCCATGTCTGATAGAAGTTCTGAAAGTGATAGAAAACAAATGAAATCACAGTTGCTTGTCCCTACAGCTCAAACTAGGTGAAGCAAAATCTGATACTTTATGGCTTCTTTTTGTGCTTTGACAGATGTTGGCTGAAAGTAAATCTTTTACTGTATAGAAAAATTATTGTGCCTGCCCTCCCCCTACTTCAAATCATGATAATCATAAACAGCTGATTATAATGTTAGCGGAAGGGCAAAAGTTAGTGAAAAAAAGGTTGCTGTAATTTAATAAGTCTTCCAACTAGCTTCATTTTTTATATTTAATTGATAGGAACTGTATGCATCAAAGAAAACACATACTGAGATTTAATGTGCATAAAATGGATATTAGCATTTTAAAGAGGCAGATTAACACATTAATCCAAGTAATTTTCATATATTGCTTTTAATAAAATCTTCACAGTATAAAATTCTTAATGAGGCTAATCACAGGCATTCCATTTAGCGGGGTGATTAGGGATAACATAAAAGTATTTTTAATCAGTTTTCTAAGGCTTATGGTTTTTTTTTTATTAAAAATTAAAAATTTGACTTGCATTTTTATTACTGTTTTATGCAGGAAAAAATGTTGAAAATGCAAATAAAGCACATCATTCAATCATGTAGGTATTAATTATTCACAAGGCGCTGTCCACTGTGGGGAGATACTCAGCCTTAGGGGGGAAATATAAAAACAAACAGACCGAAAAGTTTACAAAACTTTATTATTATAAATTAAGAGTCCTTTTTGTATAAATTATACATTAAATATATTTTAAGAATTGTGAAGATCTCATCTTTGAACACTGTCAAGTATGTATTTGCAGAAGAAACTTCTGTAGGCAAACTTCCCTTTCATGCCTCCTAGTCATCTTTGCATTCCTCGTAGACTGAACGCAGTGCATGGAGGGCTTCCACTGTTACTTTAAGCTTACCAATTATTGCACTATCATCTTGCGAATCAAAAACTAGAAAGGAAACATCAGAAAACAGCATTAGTAAATTAATTTAAGGCTTTGGTTTTGTTCCGATAATTTTGCTTAGGATTTGGATAGATTAAATGGCACCTAGCATATGCTGAAAGAACAAAAAATAGCTTCCAGTTCTGGCACTCAGCCCTATAGGATTTATAAAGAAAGCTCTCAGCCAACTTTCTCATTAGAAGTAGTACCTAGTACTCAGCCTACTGGAACCTGTGCACCCTAAGAACTAGAAAGTTCTTCAAACAAAAGCATTGCATTGGAATTAATTTTCAAGTAAAGAGAACTTCCTGTATGAAAACTGCTTATGCAAATTGTTTATTTTCCATAATTCACAAATACAGATATTCAGGTATCAGAATGCAAGCTATTAGAGACATACCCACCTATGTAAATACCACTGAAATGTAAAAAACATGCAGATGGATGTATTTTGTACAGCAAGTATATACATTATACAGTGCCTAGATGACCAGGACAAATCAGTTTGGGGAGCTATCAGTACTTAAAGAGTAAACTGCTACTTTCCATCTGGTGCAGTGTAGGCTTCTGTGTGCTGTAAAATAGCAAAGAGTAGACAAAGATGGTGTTTATCCAATATACCTTCATTTTTGTGCATGTGTATTTTAAAACAGTATTTAAAATTTTTATTTTACAGAAATTAGCTAATGTGATTTACAATTGCACTCTTCTACAGTATCTACATAAGCCCTGAGGGCCACATTCTCTGCTGCTTTGATTAAAAACATGCTAACAGTCAAGAATGAGGTTACTTCCCATTCCTGCATAAAAAGTAATGAGGCTGTCTAACATGACTCTAGGAGGAATTGGACTTAAACCAAATAATCTTGACAGCACATCTCCTCAAAGCTATGTGTACAGCAAAGAAACAGCAAGGTTATGTATTTACTAAAAAGATTGGGATAAATACTTGGGGAACATGCAGTGATACTGTGTGCTACAATGCCCAGGCTGCTGGGACAGCCAGAGTTAAGTTCAGGGAAAGAAAAACAAAGGATAAACATTCTATCATTTACCTTGCTGACACAGCTATTAGAGGATAGACTGGATGCTATTCTTAGAGATGCAAACAAATTTTATGTATCTTTGGACAAAATGCCAATCTGAAGAGGAAATTTCAGTGGAAATCATTCTTTTTACTTATAAGAATAGTAGGGTAACTGATTGAAAATAGAAAATATTAATTAATTTCCCTCAGCTTTAATATTGTCACGTTATCCCCAAGACATACTATCATATGCCGTTGTATATGCTCATTTTCATCCAGTCCTCAAAAAGTATAAAAGAAGTTTAGAGCATCTAACTTTTGAAAGAAGGATTAGAATGGCAGTGTCACATTGCCACTGGCAACAGCATTACCGTAAATCCATATGAAAAAGATACTAACTGTCAAGGGTGTGTTTTAACTATCAAGAGACACTAGAAATCTCCCTCTTGGAATAATCCAAACTTTTTATGGTGAAAAAGAAGCCAATATATTTTTTTTATTTTTTAGAAAATCCAGTCCATTAGATAAACTTTATAAGCTCCAGTAGTGTTTTACTACGAAACAAATTAGTATCTGCAGGGATGGGGAGATAAGAGCAAGAATAATTGCATTTATATACAGTACTATTGCTTTCACAGATATGATATACATAAAGTTAAACAAAATAGTTTGAATACCTTATGACTGTAGGAAATGTTCCTCTCAACAGTGAAATAGCTGGCATTACATAATAATGATTACCTAAGACAACTAATACTAGTGTTCTTCTTATCCTAATAATTATCTCAGATGATAATTGAGAGTTTTAAGAGTTTTGTGAAAGATGTTTTTCAACACAACAAAATAACTTTTATGTCACTATTAAATCTTATCAAACAGGAATGGTGACAAAATGACCATAAAATCCACAACAAAGGCAAGTTTCCAATGAGAGACTATGAAACACCTTTTTGGAAGAGATACAATGCCTGTATAACTACTTGGAGAAAAATGACTGGTGGAAAAAGAATTAAGAGGTTCAGTCACAGAAAGAACTGCATCAAATCTGTGTATTATTTTTCCAGGATATGACAATTTAATTCTTCATAGAATTCTTATTGTGCTCCTTGAACTTTGATAAATACTTTTGGTATTTTAGTAATGGCACAGATGCAAATCATGCATGATAATAGGAATGGATAAGAAACTATTTCTTTCCCTCACTAATCAGCCCATCATTCAAGGTATGGTAATCAGACATACGAGTGTAGAAGAATTAGTGCAGCTTTTGATCAGGACTAACAATTCTTGTTGTTAAGAGTGATTTGCAAGCACAGGCACACTACTTCTGGTAATCATGCTGCTCACTTACCTTTATAGGAGATTAACTGTTAACAGATACACTCCCAGCTTATTCTTTACTTAGCTTTACATAATGGAGAATGAGAACGGAGTGGAGCAGGTAATGACAAAAACAACAGATAGTCCTGTTCCTGCTACCCTGGAGATCAGAAAGGGCCAAACCAGACACCTCGCTATAAAAAGACCAATTAACCTTCTCTGCTTCATAAATCTGTTATCATAAGACACAGGAAACAGAAGGTTCCACACCTACTCACCTCATCTTGCTTTAATAAGTCACAGTGAAAGTTCAGTCAGTCTGTTACAGAAGAAATCTTACTTTAAACTGTTAGACCTAAACCAAAGCCACTGGTATTTCATTTTGACCAGAGACACTTTTTATACAGAGAATGCAAACTTAAGGTAAATCTGTAGATTACAGAATTACTTTAAGCACAATACAGAAATTAGCAATGCAGTATTTGTTAACACAAGCTTTAATAACAAAGTTATATATATTTACAGCCTTTTTGGATGAAGCATACTGTACAAAATAGAGAGTCATAGTAAGCAGGCATGTCCTTAAAGTTCTTAGGTTTTATCAACTGATTATTCTGAGCTGAGTATGCTATTTTTCACTTCCTTTTCTTTTTTCCTTCAATTTGCATTCTAAGTAATAACAAAATGACACAGCTTTGAAAATTTTGTAAACTAATCGGGAGATCTCTAGTTGATATTAAGAAATTTCTTATTCAGACAACGTCAAACAACTACTTAGACAATACTGCTTGAATTTCTTATGCAAAGAAGAAATTCAAGTAACTGCTGGTTTCAGTAAGGTAACAGTAAAATAGCCTCTAAAACTCACCAAAAATATCTTGCTCGATGACATCCCTTCCTTTCTGAAATATCTCTCTCAAGCTGACATAAGCAAAACCGATATCTTCACATTCAAGATCCTGTTTGTCTTCTGGGGGATCACTGACCACTGTAAACAGTAGGCTAAGCAAAAAAAGAAAGAAAGAAAAAAGGATTTTTACCTTCAAAAGGGCTTAAAATCAACTCAAAAACATATGAAGAAGGCAAAAAGGCTCTACATTACCAGTTAAGCATAAACCAGATCTCTCTATTAATGATGTGCAATGTTTTCAACAAAAACAATAGTTTGAGAGACCCTTCCTGTCACATTATCCCTCCCTCTTCACCATTATTTAGCAGTAGTAGTAGAAGTCACTTCGTTTCTTTACACTTCTTCCCAAAACCAAGTTTATACCTACGTACTTTCAGGTATTTCAGAAAATTAATTTACACAACATTTAAAAGTACTAAGGGGTATTTTTGTTTCTTTTCATTTTTCACACCACTGTCCAACACCATTCAAGCTGTCTGATGTGAAGAACTAAAAACAACCGAATGGCAATAATACTTAGTTTAGATTAAATGTCATTTATGTTGCATTGGCTAAAATCTTTGATAGCAAAGCTTGTAAGAGAAGTTCCACTACTTCAGTTCAGTCAGGCCACACTTAATGAAAGTGTCTGGGCTTGGATGTATGTATTGCTTGTTACGAAGTAAGACTTTTCAGCTGTCCCAGTTACAGTTCTTTTGTTTGCAAAGTAGTCTTGGAACTTGTTAACTGGATTCTTCTTGTAATGGTCAAAACCAGACATGCTCCAGAAGTAGCCCTGCCAGCATTCTGCTGCAAAAAGACATTCAGTCAATAGGATCAGCTAGGAGTATTATGAATTATCAAAATCATCCCAAAATATGTATAGTGAATATCAGACCATTAGGAACAGACACACTGCTCTAGAGATTCTCTCCCACTGCCAGATAATACAGACATAGCCTTACTAAGTTCTAATCCATGCATTTTTTGATTTTATAACAAGTGGTGTGAGACATGAGATTGCATGATCACATGTAATATATCTATTTATGTTCTAATATGGAATTAATCATTACAAGCATCATTTCTAGCAACATTTGTGACAGTGAGTTCACCTGAAAACATACTACACAGTTCAATACACTTAATATACTATCACTGCTCTTGTAAGATGGCACAGTACAAACATCAATAAAGTGTCAGGCTAAAGCGCACTGGGGCAGCTTTCAATGATATTTACATCCTTGATAACTTGGTTTCCTGAACTTTAAAGCTCAAATGTAAAGTTCAGTTCCTGCATCAGCTGAAAAAACTCTGATATTAGTTTTGTAAGGCCTGTGATAGAAAACGTGTTGAAGATATAATTTGGCCAGGTTTAAAAATGCACAGAACTGAAAAGATTGGGTGTATAACAATCCTTTCATAAATTTTGTTGCTTGGTGGTACTCTTGCTAGGCTGAAGTAGGGAACTAGTCCAGTGATGGACTTCTTGCCTTGCTATCTGGTCAGCATAGAACCAAAACTTCACACAGTGAGAACAAATAAAACAACCTATGTATGTAACATTACTATGATAGTGACAATAAAAGATGAATGCTTCTTTTCTGGAAAAAGAGTTTTCTGCTGTTGTTGTACCTTAATTCATAAACAAAAACAGTCTGAACTTTTCAACTCAATCAATCTACATTAGATTTGGTAAATAAAAGACACTGCAGTATTTATAGGTGAAATTGTAGCCTAAAAGACTAATTAGTTTTCTTCACTGAATTATTTCCAAGGGGAAAAAAAAAAAGAACATTCAGTCCTCTGTTTCATTAAATTCTTAATAGAGCACATTATCCACTTTCCTATTCTATATGATAAAACCAGCCTTCTGCTTGCTTATGTCTTTTGCATTTCCAAACTTCAGAATTCTTTTTGTGATATTTTCCATTCCCACAAAGGATCTTTTCATGGAGTTTCGTGCTTTTGTAAAGCTTTCAAACTCTTAATTCTTTAAATTCAGAAAGCAAAAGCTGTACTACTCTGCTATACACAGTTTTAAAATTCAGTGCTGATGAAATGCTGATGATAGACTCACGCTCTTGCAAATCAAGATTGTTAACAAAAATCTCAAAACATAGAACTAAACACGTAACACAACAATAAAAGAGACAGTGATGTCCCACGCCACACAAACCTACTCCAGGGAAGAAACGCGTATCCATCACCACTGCAAGATGTAGGTAACGCTCCCAGCTGAAACAGAATTCTCTAGTTCATTAGATATGTCAGTATAGTCAAGGAACAAGACAAGCCAAAAGGCAAACCTTAAGCGCTCTTTATAAAGACCTTTTATGGAGTTTTTCTGTGCTAATATGTACCTGTCAGTTTTTAGATCTGGCTTTTGAAGTATAGACTTGAGATACTCTCTTCTTGCGCGATTATTTGCCTTATCCACATGTATCACTGCAAAGCAAATTGGAATTAATATAATTATTTAAGACTATTTTTCATCTTCTACAAGAAAGATCATGAAGAAAAGAACAAAGAAAAACAAACATCTAATTCCCTTGTCTTTCCTAAGGAAAAGCAATAATGCCAGAATCAGATTTGAAAGGTCATGTGATCTAATGGCATGTGACTGGCAGGTTTATGTGCATACTGTCAAAAAAGATACAAGCAGCATCTAAGCATGCCACATAGCTGTCATTTTCTGTTAATGGCAATAGCAGTCATGATTTTAAAAGCCAGTGGTCTTTACTGCTTTGTATTTGAAGGGATTTACTGTATTTTCTTCCACTGAGGAACCTAGTGATAATGATAACTTATGGCAGAATGCTTGTCCTTTTTGACAGCCTCAGTAATTTAATCCTCCTTTCCTGCCACAATATTTCAATAAGAGGAACAACTAGACCAATGGACTGAAGAAAATCCACAGCCTGAGGAGTATGTGTGAACGCTCTGAAAGCCATCCAATGCTTTCCTTTATGAACCAGCATTTCTTCTTTCCTTTTTTCTTTATTTTTTTTTTTTTTATTATTACCATTAATATGACCTACAGCAAAAACTAGACTTGCTTTGGAAAAACAGTAAAATAATAAAAAACAGAGCTCTAGGAAATTTTTAGGAGGTTTTTTGGGCATCTTGTATTAAGAAAGTTGCTCATTTCTTGCACATGCTATCAACCAACAAGTATTACAAGAGGTTAAACTACTCCAGAAGATTATTAAAAGCCCGTATGAGAAAACTGAAAAATCAGTATTAAAAGAACTAGTAAAGCAGTTGCAAAAATGTTTGAGGACACAAGTAGCATGAATGCAGCTCTGAGTCATAAACACAGCTCCTAGGAACTTGGTTTTTTTTTTTTTTGTTTTTGTAGGCAGCAGGAGTTAGAAATTTGTCTCTTTTTAAATTCCATAATCTTTACTATTCAAGAGCCTCATTTTCCTCTAGTAACTCTTAAACTACATTTTTTGCTTTAAAAGCAAAACAAGAAAAAAAAAAACAAAACCAACCCACCTCTTTTTCCTTCTCCACATCAAATTAAGGTTTATTTCCCTAAATATTTTTATAAAGGTTTAAATTATTTCATGCTCTCATATGTTATCCAAGTAAATTTATTTGTTTAACAAAAGTTAATAATTTTACCAAGGTGCAGAGCAATGGAATATAGATATACAAAATAGAGATAAGAAGGTTCATATTAATTCCTTGCAAAGGAATTTATTGAGGGTTATACCTCTATCAAAGAGTTCTTCTAGGAAGCACATCTTGTAGAGCCACCAGTTTTCCAGTTTTCTCCAAAGCTGCTTCTTAACTCTTAGGTAATCATTACTAGAAAGTAGTTACTTAGAGAAAACAGCCAGCACTTGAATCATACAATGAAAGAAATCTACAGTTCAGCACCTTTTCCCCTACCAGCAGGGAGCAAAGCATTGGTGCTTGGATTCCTAAATTTCTACCCACAACATGGTGAATTTCTTGGACAGGCTAAAAGAAGCTGTTACTGCCATCTGCTATTCTTTTGGGTAAGTGCATGCCTTTCCACATGTGCTAGTGACTCTCATGGCCAAGTACACTTGGGGCCATCACAGGAAACGATGGGAGGCAGCAGGGAGACAGATGGACAGCCAAGGAACTTCAAAGGAGCAGCCACATCAACAGATTCTTCCTTTCCCCAGAAGAATTCAAATTGGAATTTCCTAAGTTTGCTAATCCTGTATCTAAAATAATTTTGAAATGAAGTCTGTTCACAAATCTAAAGAGTTTGAACTCAGTGGAACTCAGGCTAGCAAGTAAAATATTCAACACAAGAACTTTTTCCACATCTGGGGAAAAAAGTGATTAACCATAGCAAAAAGGAACTTACATTTTTACGTGGTGATGAATAACTTGCTTTCATACCACCCCATAATACTGCTTGAACTTAGCATTACAAGATTGCTCCAATGCACAGAACATCTTCTGTTTCTATCCAGTTAATTGCAAAAGTCATTCAACATTAACTTGTGACAGTTTGCATCTAAAATGATCATTTCTAAGTTCATCCTAAAGAAGCACCACAATCTGAAAAACTACAGCATCCCTGAATCTTACCAAAAATCACTGCAATTCTAAATAACAACATAGTTGGTTGTGTTACAGAATACTACTTCCGTAATGCAATTTCTAACAGAGCTAAATGTGCACGTGATGAAGCAAAGAGTTTATCACAACGATAAAAGAATGCCTCATATTGTGTTGAGCGCGAATGGAAAAAAGGAATCATCACTGGGAAGCACGTCTACATTCCTGTTACGAAATTTTAACACTCCTTTGGTCTTTTTATACTCGTACTTCAAGGTTGTCCATATAATCACATGTTAACTGAGAAAGCATTTTGATTAGTGATTCGATTTTTGATAAACCTTCTTGTACAAACTGTTACATATGAACCAACGAAAGCAAAATACTTGAGCTGCTCACATAAAAAATAAAAATATTTATAATTAATGATTTTGAAATACTTACGGATGCACGTATTTTTTCTATGCAAAACCTAGAACACTAACTTTCCTTCTAAGTGCAAAGCACGTTTCTTTCTCCTGATGCAAATCTCATTTTTATTAAAGAAAATATTCAATTAATTTCAAATATTCAACATGTTGAGTTCTAACTAGATGTAAGAGAGAACTAAACAAATAAAAGATGCCGTAAAGCTACAGTAAACACACACAAATTTCATTTCTGTTATCTTGCTGGCTTTCCAACTGACAATATCAAACAGTAGACTCACCTCCCCTCCCTACCCCCACCACGTGCAAAACTAATTTTAAGCAGAAATTGGCAGACTAACATGTAAACAGAACTCCACAAATAACAACCATATTACTACAATACTGTGGAATATAATCCTGGAGAAACTAAGACCAAAACCACTTTCTGATATTTATTTGTCAGAAAATTTTAAAATTTAAGCAGTTCTACAATTGCAAATAGAGTAGTAAATGAAAAAGCAGTTATGAAGCCAAATTTTGACAAGCAGAAATAATACAATGTAGCACTACCAGTTCAGAATTCATTAGGAATTACAGACTCCGCAAAGCATGATAGTGTCTTCCAATATCACAGCTTGAAATATCTTTAAATTTCATAATTGTCTGAAGGGGCTGTAATTTCATTATTTATTCATCACTGGTTCTTCTTTCCCACCTTTAACTTATCTGTTCTAACTTTATTATGTTTTGCTAGTTGTACTTTGTGGAGCTGATAATTAAAAAATCTAATATTATGCTTAGATCATATCCAAAACACACGAGTCCCAAGACTGGGTAATAACTTCTTTTTAATACTGTCTGAATGTTTCTTACATGCCAAACAATGACAACTCTAAAAGGAAGAGAAATCGAGTGCTAGAATGCTTTTGTTGGCTTATCATGTTATTTCAATGTGGTTTTATAAATTTCATTTCAATAATTGCTTCCTGTCTAGCATATTTGGATAACTGTTTACAGCAGCTAGCAAGACGAACACTGTTAAACTAAAAGTCCTTATTTATCTGATGCCTTACTCATATTTCTCATATGATGACAGGACTCCCATTTGTTTAAATGGAAGTAAGCCTCAGCAAATGAAATGCAGTTTGTAGTGTTCTCTACTTTTTGGTGTTTGTTTTTCCTAAAGCCATACAAAGATTAGTGTCTTCCTCAAAGTTACAGAAATTAAAGCATTTTAACCCATCCTATATTTTCCCTCATATGGGCATTTGCACAATAGCGAAGAAAATTCTCGATGCAACATCTACAGGGGTTACAATCTTCAACTTGGGGGTAATTCAATAGTTTGTGAATATTAGAAGGATATAAATGAATAGAAAAAAATCTTTGCAGTCTCCTTCTAAAAATCAGAATTATGGTTTTAAAGATCTGACTGCTCATACGATTTACAAAGCCATTTAAGAAAAAACTATTTTCAAAAGAATCCTTAATACGAATGTGTCTATTAGCGGTGTTTCCAAATAGCGAAATGATTCATCTTCTCCAAGATATTCTAAGTTAAAAATACATTACTTAATTAATGCTCAAGACAACGCGAAGCACCCGGACCGACTCTTAAATGTAGTAGAATTTAATAGCAAAAAATCAAACAAAATGTTAATGAATAAGTAAATTGAAATACCATGGAATTGCTGGAAAAATAATTAATAGAAGCTGTTTCTCAATCATTACAACATTACGTATTTCAGGTGCTTTTCAGAAAATAGCATGAAGGATGCAAGATTAAGTAATTTGAAGAATACAACAAGGTATTAGCATTAAACACTGCTGAATAAACCACTTCAAAAAGTTCATACTAGGGGACTACTGGATAATACCAAGCAATGGTCAAGTCCTCTTTCTCTTTTGAACTGTTTTAGTTGTGTATAGCTATAGGGAATGCTCATCTGCTGTGTCATCAGATACCAATAAAGACATCAGTTCGTTTTTTTTATTCAAAAATACCTAATTTGAGTTATATGAAATCTATTTTTCAAAATTCTAGACTAACAGTATGCTTACGTATGCTGTACTATCGTTATTTCTTACAGAAGCATAATTCAACAGTTTATTTTTTATTAGCTAGTTGCAACCCTAGCATTTCTTGAGAAAATTTGTAACAGTTCTGAAAATATTTGGGAACCAAACAAATACAACTGGAACACAAATAAATCCAACTACCATATAAAGGACTTAGACTTTACTGATAGGCTTTCATTTAGAAGAAAATTTAAAGAAGAAAATAAATCTGATTAGAAATTCATTACACTTACCACTGCTATAGTTATAGTGAACCCTGTGTCCACTTGGTGGTTTCGGAAGTGACATTGGGGTCTCGTGTGCAGTGAAATTGTAAAATCTGCATTCTACAAACAGTTGTTGTATTGTTTCATCTTCTACAATTCGTGACTCAAAAAGACAAAACGATATAATTTCAATCCGCATTTTTTCAGTTGCCTGTTTAAAGACAAAACACAAATACAAATTATTTTTCTTTTCTTGAAGTGCTAACTAAAACACAAACATACACGTGTAAAACATTGGGTGCTTTGTATGAACATTTACTGATTGATTTTGACATGGACACAATGAAATTCTAAAGCCCTAGGGTTTGAAGTTGAGAGTATTGCTGGAACAGATACTGATTTATAAGTGGTGTTGAAAACACTTTTTTTTTTTTTTTAATAGTCATACTCTGCTGGAGAAGGATAAGGTGGGGCTATCTTCATACATTAATTATATCTGAACTACAGATTTCAGTTGCCATTATTTATAACGATAAACAAAGTCATCTGTAGCTTCTTCCCACAGCCACCTGAAATAGGCTCAGTAATACGAGGTAACAGGTATTTGCCAGTGAAGGGAACTTTTAGACTTCCATGCCTATTGCAGACTGTACTACCGTTAGTTCAATAAAATGACAAAGTCAAATCACAAAGTACTTGGGCATATTAAGTAACACTGTACATACATGGAACTCAATTTCACACACTGAACTTGTCTAGTAAAATCAAATACCATTAAATGGTAAAATTAACAATATGATAATGAACTATTCCAATTGGTCTCCATCAGCACCTTTAGCAAAAATGACATTTTTTCTATTGCTTATAGAAATTGTTTCATATCACCTAGCAACGTCTGTATTATTTGCTTACAAGTATATTTTAATAAGCGTTATTGTCTTTAAGTAGAAATGTCAGATCTGACAGGTAGAGTCACAGCTATTTCCCTAGGTAACTGTGATTTAAAAATAAAAAAAAAAAAAGCCACTACAATTTCAAAGTTGAAGTACATAGATGAGCATTCAAAGATGAGAGTCTTCAAACAATAAACAAAGCTCCTTGCAGTACAGAAACATTTCAAAAAATACATTTATATTTTCTTATTTTTTTCTTTTCATGTTCACAACTTTATTAGAAATATTTCCCCTAGTAAATATTTCAATGAGACCTTATGGTAAACGTAGGTCATTTGAAGCAAAAAAATTTTATTCAAAAGATCTGCATTCTAGATTCAGTGTCAGAACTACAAATCAATGCACTAATTTATTATGGAGATAGCCTGTGTTTTTCCAAGCAAATTATATTATTAATCAAACTGAAAAGCAGGTGTATTCTATTGTAAAAATATCCATCATATAGAACAATTTTCATTGCTGTCAAGCCCTTTCAATATTTGATGAAGTAATTTTACCCCCTCCTTTCAAAAGACATTTCCTTTTATTATGTATCCTAAGACACTTTAACTAAAAACCCAAATCTGAATATTTCAATAAGGTTGTTTTATTATTCAGTAGATTCATGGAAATTTTACTAGGATGACAGAGAAAATTCCACACCATTCTGTCTCCACTAATCCAGGTACATGGCTTCAGCTGGCAATATTACTAGGATTAGCATAGAATGATGAAATATTTAAAGGAAATTTTTTTTCTAAAATCTAATAAATCAAATGACTGCCAAATGTCATTAAAGTGATGGTCTTTGACTTGAATATGCTTTTCATATTCAAATTTGAAAAGAAAGAGATGAAAGCCTGGAAAGGTTACTCAGTTTCAACTAATAACCTCAAGCACTCTACATTCACATGCATAAAAAATGAAATTGGCTCCATTGTCTAATCTTACTTCAGAAACAACTCTTTTCTTCTTGCACTGAACAGATGTATTAGCATCTGTATTATAAGTGATATGCTGAGGTTTGTTTGCCCCAAACTATTTAGCAGCTACATCAAGCTAGTTTGTACAGGCTGTAGTTTAGGAATCAACTCCAAATACCATAGCCTGTATTATTAACTGGTTCTTTTACATCACTTGAACTTGTTTGACATAATTAACCCTTGTAATTGCACACTGTAAGCAAAAAATGTTACAGTTTTTTTTAAGGAGAGCAAGATAAATCCAGGTATTGACAGTACTGTTAACTCAGAACAAATAACTCAGTCATACTGTTATAAAGTTGTAACTATTACAAAGTTGTCGTTATTATTACTTCCGTGCTAAACACACAAAAAACAAAGCCCTCATTTTATTAATATTAAGCACAAATACAGCATATATAAAGGAGAACAGAAGCTGACTTAAAATTTGCAAATAAAAATACAGGACTGATAAAGAACAGCATTGCTACTATGTCATATTTCACTACTAATATAAATCAGTTATATTATGTGGCCTGTGGTGGAAATATACATAGCATGCAATATATGATAGGAATTAATTTTTAAACAACTATTTACACTTATATGATGTAGACTGAAGTGTTTAAATTTAAATCTTTAAGGTTTTCTGCTTTGCTTTACTTTTTCTTTTGCCTTGGTCTTATTAGTTACTATTCAAGTGAAAAATGGACAGCTTGTCTTGATCAGTGTTTTGCACAATTATATTTTGAAAGGAATAACATTCTTCTTCAAATATTTTAAACACAAGTCTAGTAAGAAATTTCCTCAGAAAAATTGGATATACCTATAAAAATAAAAAGAATTCCAAAACAAAACTTTCAATGATTACTTCTGAGAAACTGGTTCAGTATGAGGGAAAAGAAATATAGGCAAGATTCTTAGTCTATGGCAATATTCCTTCTTTCTGTACCATTTTTCATGTCAAGATGAACATCTATTTTCTTATTTTTCTGATAATCGTGTAGATGTGAGGAAAGAAAGAAGGGTACAGCAATACTCCCTTTTCGTTCTTCTAATGGATAGGATTACAGGAGTGCACCCACTTCAGACTCTCTTAAACATGGAGTAACCTCTTTGTCACCCGTTTAATAGCTGTTTTAGAGTCCAACTCGCTGTTGAAGAAGGGAAAGGCACACACAGCCCTCGTAGGACCTCCGGCCTTTGCCACGTTTTATGAGTAGAACGCAGCACTACGAAGTTGGCACAGCAGCAAGGTTCAGTGCAACCCAACCAACCCCTATGAAAGTGGTACTGTTGCAGTCCTGTACCAACCTATACCCATCTATCTATTGCACTCCCTCCAAGACACTTCCTTTTTTTGTTTTTCCTTCAGGGTTTCAACACTCAAACTTATGCTACCAGATAACTGAGTATCAAATACCAATAGGATCAAAACTGGAAGCCAGTTAGCTACACGTTAGTAGCAACTGGTCACAAAACTCCCTAATTCCAGTGCTCTGTAAAAGCCTTAACACATCTTCAATTTGTGAAGCATGATCCTTAGCTAAATAAGCATAAAAGACAAAAATGCTTAACAAAAAGAGCATTTATTCTATGCAGTTCAGCTGTGTTCCTACTCATCAACATTTAAACTACAGAAATAAGATTAAACGAAAAGTAACAGTAATATGTAAAAAAAAGCCTACAGAAAAACAAACATGACAGGATTCTGGCTTCTATATGCTCTTTCTCTTTATGTGGATCATAGACTTTGATTTGATTTCAAGAATACTTTTTTTTATTATTATTATTATTTTTTTTTTTTTTTTACATACAATATTTTTTTACATACAATTTTTTTAAAAAAATTTCTATGTGAAATAAAAGCCATTTAGGAAAAAAGCCTGGTAGGAATGAAGTATCAGTATAGCTTTTCCATTTGCTAAGAGGGAAGTTAGAGTGACAAAATACAACAGATGGCATATTTTTAATAAAGTTATTCTTTAATTAGATGCTAAACACATTACATTTGTGAAGGATCCCCAATCTCCCATTATGCTCTTGTTCGAAGACAATATGAAAATTAATGGAATATGAGTCTCCCTTACACTGCCCACAACATGAAAAAAGTTCTTGCTAAATTATTCCAGCTAATGAAAACCCAACTTTAGTTTCTAATCCCATGCAATGCTCAAGCTTTATCAGCAAAAAACACCAAGTTCTGTCCTGGATTATTTCTCTTTTTGATTATAGTTCCTGTCTAACAGTGACCATACTACAGTAGGACCATAATACAGCCCACAGTGATCTTAAAAATGGAGAACAGCTAATGCTGATTTTTCATTTTAGACCCATCGGTTCACTTTGACAATAGTGACTACAACGCCTTAATAAATAACTCACACTTTGCCTCAATAAACAGTTCTGTTTCATGAGTTCTAGTTCTTGTTTTGATAAACTAACTGCTGTAGTTATCTTACTTTTCCAATTTCTTAAAAACAAAAGCACTAAGCAGCTAAGGTTAGATCTAGACAAGACTAACAGAATACTGAAGATTAGTATTTTTGATAAAGCAGATAGAATCATACCAACTCAATTACACTGCAAAATACTAAAACCTTAACATTTTAGGTCCATAAAATTCAGCTTGGGTCAACTTAAGAAAAGCACTGAGTACTCAGGAATCTCCCTAAAGGTACACCTAGGTGCTGAACTCCTGCAGAAGGTAAGATTAAAAGAGGAACAGAGGAAGTCAAAGTTTAAAACAGCAAATGATGCCCAAATCACCTTTTCTTCAATGAATGCAGATATTTCACAGGAGTAAGTGCAATATTTACGGAACTGTACAAAAAAGGCACAATAAAAGGAAAAGTATTTATAGCTTTCCTATACATAAACGTCATTTAAATATTCCCAACTTTCCACAACCATTGCATTGCACAGATGAATCACAATCAATTGCTGATGCTTGTTAATAGCTTTTAAGAGACTTCAGTATCTAAATGAAACCCAGAGATCTAAAATGAACCAACAATGACAACTTTCAATAAACCTCTGAGTGCAAGATAATGCACTCTCAGTATCTGCAGTGAAATACAGAGATGTAAACACACCTAAAGAAAAAAAAAAAAAAGTGGGACCACCACCAAATGAACTGGTTTTGCCAGTAATTGCCTTATGGGCATATTTTAAGTTGGAAGCTGACAGCAGTAAATTATATTGTGATAACTGAATGCCGTATTATCTCCTCTACAGATTAAGTGCAGACATAGGGGTGAAAGGGAGGAGGAGTGAATGCAAAAAGAGGTTTTTTTAATATAAAGACCATGCCAAAGAAAACGCAAATTTCCAGTTTTGATGTCTATTTTGAGGATCTGAAACAAGGCTTTTAATCAACGTATTATACATCAAATTGATAATGTTAACTTCTGATTATTCAAATGTATGAAATATTCATAGAGAACTGTCCAAACTTTTACATTTCTCAGACTTCTTTTCTCTATTAATTATCATGCCTGGAAGCTTTTCAGTAAAAGCAGCAGCCATCAGCCTGACTGAACCTGACAAGCTAGCAAGGCCCAATTACACTGGCACTCTCTGGCACTTTGATGTGCTGGAAACGAAAAGAGATAGGGGCAAATTGTATAGCACATTATGTTAATGACCTGATTTAATCCAGCCACTAAACTTTATGTAGCCTGTTAAAAAAGATGCTAACACTAATTACACCACTTTGGAAAGGAAAGAAGGGGACAAGCATTTCATACCGACAAAGTGAAGCTCATAAATGTTGTAAATGAAATGAAACAAAATGAAGTAATCTATGATTAATTATACATCATAGACAAGAAGAAAAGAGAAAGAAGCAAGTGGTACAGCTAAGTAGTGGAAAATCTGTTAGATTCCCTTTATGATCAACATCTCTGAGAAATAACCATGAACTGTCTAATTTGCAACATGCAAAAAAGAAACAGTATGATCTTAAGTAGCTTAAACAGTTTGGCATACAACTTAGATTCATAGGATAATCAGCATAACAATCACTTAAAATCACAAGACTTATTTACACTGTTTGATTACCAGCAGGATACTTATCTCACAAGATAAAAGGCATTGGTTTTTAATCTTTTTAAAAATATGAATTAAGTACCAACTTTCACATGCTGCATTTGGTAAACTAGAAATTTCAAATACATCGATGCCTAATTTTAAAATCAAATTTGTATCGTGTTGCCTTCATAACCTATAGCTTTAATTTTATTATCCACTCTTCTTGCACTTTGTTACCTGATGAACAGATCTACAAAGAGGGAAACTTGAACTCTCTACTTGCTCAGAAATGTTTTCCCATGGTTTTGATAACATGAAATAGAGGATGATAAGGAATGCACAGATAAACCCTATTATTGTTTGACTCGGTACAGATGAGTAGCAGTCATTTAAGTTCTCAAAGTTACAGATGGAAATGCAATGTTTATACATATGTTTTTAGAATGTCTCATTTTCAAAAATACCTTCTTAATCTCCCTCTAGCTGATGTAACTGGTGACATTTAGCATTTCTAAAACCCTTCTACAATTAAAAAAAAAACAAAAAACAATATTTCTCCTGAGAAACATTGCCTAAAATTGCTACTTACTTGGCTAAATTTCAAGAGCCTTTACTTAAATAACAAACAGAAAAATCAAATTACATCTAGGCTGACAGGATATAACAGTATGGTATATCCTTACTCCTTTAAAAGGAGACTAGGACAGTCCAGAGAAGTCTTAACTATTAGAAGTACTGCAATCAATTTCAAGTGCTAGATGCCTGCTTTTCAATATTGTTTGGTGAACATTGCATAAATTATATTATAGAAGTACTAAATGGTCTCATCTTTATAAAGAACTATACTACTCAAATACTGTTTGAAGTACATTTTCCACAATGGTATTATGTTGTATTTCATGTACGTGACTCTATGCTCATTAATTGCAGGTTTTTAGGACAAGCCAAAAGAATGCTACATTTACATGCACACAAATGGAAGCACAAAAAATGTGCTCTGAAATGATACTGTACCTGCACAAACTTTTTTGAAAACCAATCTTTAGTTTTTAAATTATTGTGAAGTCAAAGAAATCTATTTGGCTGCATTGGAACGCATGCAAGGTTTCCACACTATTAACAGCCTCAAGCTTATGCAATTTTAACAACATTTAATCAAATGAATATACTGGGATGTGTCAGTAGATGTACTACAGACTGTGACCAATTATTTTTTTTTCCCCTTCTCTAAAAGCACCAAAAGTAAAAAACACACATTTTCTTAAGTGTGGCAAAGACAAGACTGAAGGAGGACTGAAGAATGAAATAAAGATCTTCAGACATTCATATTAGAACATGCTTAGGGAGATTTTGTCCTTACTAAAATTTGATCTCAGATTTACACTAATTAGAAATCTGTAGTTCCAAGGTTTTGTTGGTCATAACAAATGCAGCACAGAAAGATACCAGTAATTATTAATAAATCTCCTAATTTTCTACAGTTTGTTTTTGGTTGACTCAACACAGGGAAGGATAATATATGGAAATCCCAGACATGGGAACCAAGGTTTTTCTGGCAGCAAAAATCAAATTACAACACTGGTAACAATGACAACAAATCAGGTTGCTAAAGAACAGCAAATAGAGTTAAAGGAACCAAAATGTTCAGAAACATACAAAAACAAATCATGTCATAGAATAGAACAGTTAAACTGTATGAGACCTTCAAAGGCCATCTAAGTTAAACTGCCTGCCCACATCAGGGCTAATCAGAAGTTAAAAATACCAGCGCCTTTCTCTCCACTTCCCATCCTCAGGAGGATGCAGAGAGCAATGAGATAACCTGCAAGTAATGTTTCCTCCAGAAAACTCAAGTGGGCCACTCCTCACAGGAAGTGCCTTCCAGCCCTTTTATGAACTTTGCTGCCCTCTGGATGCTTTCAAGTAACTTAACTTCATTTATATATATATTATGGAATCCAGAACTGCACACAGTATTCAAGGTGAGGCCATACCAGTGCTAAATATATAGTCAGGCTTGACTTTTTTTTTTTCTTAGATTTAGCAGATTGCCATAAAACACTCCAACTGACCTGTAAAATATTTTTGGATATTGGACTTGTAACAATACAGTCGTCGCTGTCAGTTTCCGATTCAGTGGAATCATCTGTGTGTCTATCATCTTCATCTGCTAAAATAAATAAAAAAATGTAGTTAAAAAACACACTGTGTCTGTAGTGAATCTGAGATTTGCTGGAAAACATGACAGTGATATATTAGCTACTCCTGATAAACACTGTACAATGGTGTCCAGTAAAGCACTTCCTTGCGGAAGGCAGGAGTGGCAAACTGACAAACTATTAATGGACTACATTGTTGTTGCCTGTTCTTGTTTTCTAAAAAAATATGAACGTTTCCAAGATTAAAATTAAGTTGTTAAGTAGTTGTTTACTTAACTAGAGTTAAGTAAAGTATCGTTGTTAAGTACAACGATACAAGTCCTGTGAGGAACTTAAGTATAAATATCAGTTAGCTTAATAAAGGACACGGCCTGAATTTTTAGCTCTTCTATGATTAGGTTTAATACCACACACAGCCAAAGAAATACTCTTTTTTTCTTAAATAAAGTAATTCTGTAATGCAGGTAATTATTTTCTAGAGCATTCAGGCCCCTCCTTTCTGAAACAAATTACTTAAAAACGCAATAGGGATT
Source organism: Lagopus leucura (assembly GCF_019238085.1). Taxonomy (NCBI): domain Eukaryota; kingdom Metazoa; phylum Chordata; class Aves; order Galliformes; family Phasianidae; genus Lagopus; species Lagopus leucura. The sequence continues at coordinate 12,631,512 of NW_024962271.1, forward strand.
CAACACCTTGATTTCCAATTTTACTAATGATTCTTATGCAGAAGCTGTAAACAGTTAATGTTAAATTTTAACATCCTGTTTGTTTCCCTATTTTAGATATGGCTTATTTTACTAACACACAGTTTAGCTCAAAGGTGGAACCAGTGACCCAGCTGTTATAATCTTGAAATAAATCTGCTTCTTAACAACTTTATGCCACAGATGTGATAAGGCACACTGTCCTTTCACAGCCTGAAAGGGTTTCCAGTATCAGCACTGGCTGTTAGCTGCAGACAAAAGGAGCATGTTCATTAAAACAGTCTTTATAACAGTGTAGTTCTAAGAGAGAATATGAAGACATTCAAAATAGAAGCCAGCTTTCTTTTAATTTTTTATGAATCTGGGTCAGATACCAGATTTTTGCATTCCATTACAATACAGTTTCCATTTGGGATGAAAATAACACTACCATATCCACCACCCATCTACAGCTAAAAGTACACCAGAATATCATTTCTGTCATGAACCTTCTCATAATGAGGCAGCTCCCACTGCTAGTAAGAAATGAGAGGAAAAAAAGAAAAAGAAAGAGACAGATTTATTAAGGAAATATAGCCACTTATTCATAAAGAATGAATTCTACCTTCTGATTCCAGTTCTTCAGATATTTCTGTCTCATTTCCAGAGATAACTGAGCCTTGGCCAGACAGCTGCTCTTCTGGCAAACATGAATGGTCTTCTTTCTCTTGTTGAATTTCTTCAACAGTCTCCTTCACCTTAACATCTGCTAGATTTTCTTGTTTAACCTTACATATTACATGCAACATAAGAATAAATAACATCATAAAACATATCTTGAAAATTATGAAGGTTTAAAACACGAAGATTTGTCACTCACATTCATTATATTTTATGCCTTTTAAACAACTATATTGTTTTGGCAGTATAAGAAGCAATGAAGTTTTCATGTGCAGTAACAAATAAATGATGCAGAAGACCTACAATTCTCAAAGGAGAGGCAGTAAAAAAACAAACAAACAAACATTTTGCTACACCACTGGAACCAAAAGCTTGCCAATTTCCCACAAGAATTTACTCTCACAATCAATTGGACTAATGCAGTATCTTCGCTCTTGGAATGCTATGTATTCAGCAATATTCCAAAGTCACTACTTTTCTGCTTCATTTCCCACCCCATTAAATGATGATAATTTTTTAAATCAAAGACAAAAGCTTTATCCAGACATAGAAGGAAATGAGTAGATATGCCTGTCTTTCTAATGACCAAAAAGAAAAAGTCACAAGAAGGGATCACTTTTTCCCCTTCATATTTCATGTCTGACTTATGAGATAATCCTTAATGATAGCACAGTTTTTAATATACGACTAAAGAGATAATGTAGATACGGAATTCAAAGGCAACATATTAGAAAGAACTGCAAAAACGGAATAATTTCATACCTCCAAAGCATTTGGACCTGTTAGATACTATATAATTAAAAAAATATATAGGTATGAATTTACTGGTGGAGAAATATTTAGACAGGAAATTACATCCTCCTTTGCTTCTCCGCATTAGTATTGCTGTTCCTACTTTCTGCTACAGCTTCTACCTAAAACACTGGAGAATTCTTACAAATGGTTTGGGATTTCAATGGAGATAAATCATTCATCCAATTTTTAGTAAATCCTCTTTCCTCATAATTATGTGCTTAAGATCACAGAATCGTCTGAGTTGGAAGGAATCCTTTCAAGGTCATTTAAGTCCAACTTCCCTGCAATGATCAGGGACATCTACAGATACAGGTTGCTTAGCCTGACCTTGAACGTCTCCCGAGGATAAGGCATTCACCACTTCTCTGGACAACCTGTTCCAGCACCTCTTCATCCTTATGTCACAAAACCTTTTCCTTATGTCCAGCATAAATGTCCTGTTTTAGTTTGAAACTTTTTCCTCTCGTCCCATCGCAATAGACCCTGCTAAAGAATCTGTTCTCTTCTTTCTTACATGGCCCCCCTTTAGATACTGATCTGTTCCATTTGTCTTGCATGAATACATTCGAGCAGAGTCACCACAAGATTCAGACTTCAGAGAAAGTCCAAATATTTTGTGACTTAGTATTAAGTACAGAACTCTTGTCTGTAGCCAGACACTGAGACTCGCTTTTTTAAAGCCAGGACAGCGGAGCACCCATTAATGAACAACTCTTGCTAGAGATCAAATAGCTAAATCTCTGCCTTAGACAACCATACTTCGTGAAAAATTATCAAATTTTAAGAGGCTGCTGTTCAGATAGCTGAAGGTGTTGTGCCTGTAACCATACATCTGACATCTCAGTTGATTTCTCTCATATTGTACTTCATTCATATTTCTAGTCTGTGATATGAAGCTCAGAATAAAGCTCTAGTCATAGTAAACTAAGCAATAGCAGAAAGAGCTGTGAACAGAAAATGTATGTTACAACTGAAAAATAAATTCAATCAAGGTATTTGCAAATGGAAAAAAAAAAATCTTCACAGCAAATTTTTAAGAATGCATAAGTTACTTGCAACGCAATATTAACAAAAATACTCATAACATTTTAATCATTAACTGTTAGAGAACCAACAATGAATTAAAGGATGTGATTAATACAGTCAGTGCCCAGCTAAAAATCAAATAAAAATTTAAAGCATGTTTGAATTACTTCCATGCAGATCCTTTTAGACTACAGAAGGATGTGCAAAAGACACTTTACTGCATGTCTTGAAATATAATTGTTTCCATAGCATGTGTAGTTGCAGCTGATAAAACTTGTGCAGAAGTGACTATGAATGGTGTCAAATTTTGTATCCTATTGGTACAAAACTTCAAATTGGTTTCAATCAACTTAATTTCTACAGTCACTTAAATGTTTGCGTGAGTGGTTAATAGAAGTCACTTTAATAATCTGGAGAGCTAAGAAACAGTGCAGAGACTGTTAACCAGTCCTGTGGGAATCTGCTATAAACCCATGAAAATGGAAGCTCAAAAGCTGCGTAAGACAGCAAGCAATTTTGAGGAGCCTGTATTGTTTTCTAATCTCTATGAAGTACTACGTTATCATTCACTGCCTTGGACATGCCACCTTTTTTAGCTGACTGTTCTCGATTACTAGCTCTACACTTTGTGCACACTGTGACCTAAGAAGGTCTCCTTGCTTCAATATGCACAAACATAATACATTAAACTTACTGTCACCTGTACTGAACTGGCATTCACAAATGACACTTTCTTGTCTGTTGGAGCTGTACGGCGTCTTGGTTTCGGTACGGGTACCTATAATATAAAAATAAAGGTGAAGTTCATTTATTGGCATATTTGAATCATCTTGAGTAAATTCTGAGAGACCCTAATTTTTCATTTTAGACAAATGAAATGGTCCTAACTTCAATTCTAAATAGGAGAGATGATGTAGTTTTTCTTTGAATAATTTCCCCAAAAACTGAGATCTCTTCCAGAATTAAGCCACAAATGAGTGTAACACTCTACAGAAAATCTATGGAATGCAAAGTGAGTTCCATGTGAGAAATTATTGTAGGACTATCCTAAGCAGTATCATACATCTGAAAGAATGAGTTACTACTGCTTATCTTCAAAAAGTTTTGAATACAAGAAAGATTTTACTTCCCAATGGAAGTCCAAGATAGAAGTTACATGAAGCATTTGTACTACGCGCTGTTTTACAGTAAGGACAAATCCTGGTCATCAGAGAAGATCTAAGTGATCTGCTGCAGTAGGTCTTTCGTATCTCTTAGCTTTTTCAAGTTTGTTACATTACTTACTGTCACTGATGAAGTTAAAGAAGGAGAGAAGGTTGGAGGTTGCGTTTCTTCTTCTGAAACTAATTTAGGTGCCACTGATTTCTTATTCTGAATGTAATTCTCTGAGTCTGAAGCCACTGCGGCTCCACTCGGTGGTTGGTAGGCAAACTTCCACTTTAACATAACTCTGATAGCACCAGTAACTCTTCTTTCAGAATCTGTTATTTCAAATGTACCTGACAACAAAAAGTAAATTTCATCTGAATAGGCTGGATACAGTGAATTGCAGTGCAAAGCAAAACGTGATTCAAGCACAACAGTTTTTGCAGTCCCCATTTTACTAAGTATTTCATTATTGGAATAAAGCCACAATATTGTGTTTTTTTAGAGTCAAGTATACCTAATTAATATTAAAGATATTCAGAAATACAGAATTTAGTATGAACAGGACTACTACATCCTTTCAAAATGTCTTGTAGGTTCTCTGGTAACCTAATACAAGATAAGTAATTCTTACTAACATGGTTCAAAATTTTTTAACTTAAACATTCTCATTTTCTACTAATACTTATTTTTGTTAAATATATAAATTGAATTTTAAAATCCATCCATTGCCAAATATTTATCAAAGACGAAACATTAAATTCACTTGGAATTTTTTGCCTATTTTCCCTTTCTGTGGAGGTAATTATAAATTACATTTTACAGTAATCATATCATAAAATTTTCAATAAACAATTCCATATGCATCTTATAGTTGGTAATCAAAACAATCATTAAGCAGGTTTTGTGTTATATATGCCACAGCAAATTTGTAAATGATATTAATTTGTGGGTGAATTTTCACACAGAATGGAAAAATGGGCCTGACAGTCCTGAAGTTCTATGATAGCAAATGCAAAGTCCTGCATCTGCCCCAGAATATCTTCAAGAAGCAGTAGAGGCTGGGGGTTGATAAGCAACAAGCAGCCTTCCTTGCAGGGAAGAGAAAAAAAAACTGGTCCTGTTTTGAGTAACATAATAGGAGCCAGTAAAGCTGTGTTTTTGCAACAATGAAGACCAACTGCACTCCAGATTCCATCAGCCAGAATTCTTACTCTATTTAACACCTATGAGATGGCATCTGGAATACCGTAGCCACTCCTGCACAACAACAGACATTGACACATTTGAGCAAGTCAATTGGAGGACTACCAAGAAATTCAGGGAGTTGGAGCACATGACATAGAAGAGCCTCAAAGAAGCGGATTTGCTTGACCTTCAGAAAAGACAGCTCTGACTGGAGGTATGTTATTGCTGTCTGCAACCACTACTTATAGAATGTAGAAAAGATGGAACCATGGGTGCACAGCAGGAAGAGGAGAGCCAACAGTTAAGTTGAAATATTGGAAAGAAAAAGGTGCTTTCCTTCTTTTTTTTATTTTTTTTTTTTAAATCACAGAGGAAGTCAAACACTGGAACAAGTGCCAACCTGACAGTAGATCTCTATTCTTTGAGATACTCCAAATTTCACTAGGCGAAGTTCTAAAGATATTTAAAAGATATATTAAACAAGAAGTGAAGATTTTGTTAGGTTTGAAGAGATCAAATTCTTACCTGAGATAGATCTGTTAGATGCTAAGGGAATAAGAGGCACATTGGCTTTCCCTAAATAGCCATCTTCTCCCACTTCGGCATCATCAAATACATAAAATGTTAAGGATTCCCATTTCAAGTATTGGTCTAGCTCTGCAGTCATTGGCATTTGGAAACACATACAGTCATCTATTTCTGGGTTGCTGCTGCTAGGAATGATGCAAGTATCATGGTGTGCAAAATCGAAAAACTTGTAGACAACATACGAATTTGGCTGAAGATGTTTCTTTTGGGATTGTAGACGGTTACAACATTTTATTGTAACAAGGAGCTCATTTAAATCGCCATCTGTTGAAGTGCTGACTTGGGCAGTTCTGGGAATTGGCTGTTTTATATGAAAAGGAAGTTGAATTTAAAAATTAGAATTCTTATGTCGGCATACTAAGAGATACATAAATAGAACAAATAAGTTATCTAGATGACATCCAACTACTGTTTAACTTTCTATGCCAAAATCTAATTCATTCCATAAATTCAACTACAACCCTCTTTGATTGCAGGTGTAAGGAGATAAGAGATTAATCCCTTCACGAATGTGATTATTTGCCTAATTCTTCTAAAATATTGTGACCTCTTTGCCATTTGATTATCATGGTAGCAAAGTGTTAAGGATGATTCCACTTTAAGTGGAATGATTATGCCACTTTAAAACCACGGAGTCTGATTTTGAAAGCTACTCTGTGTCAAGACAAAAAGAACTGCAGTTCTTTATATATGTACTGTTCAATAATTAAAATAGCACAGCAGATTTGCCTTCCCTTTTCTTTCTCCAAAACCTTTGTATTAACAAAGAAATGACAAAAATCAGCACACAAACAGCAAAAATATATGTTTGAAGTGGAATAAGAAAATGGGTAAATTAATAAAAATTAAAGAACAGCACAAAAGCCCAAATCATACAACTGTCTTTGAAGAAGCAATCCCCAACTACATTCACCCCATAAGGCTCTGCTTTCTTTTATGCGAATGTGTCACAGCTAATTTCATTCTTCGTACGTAATTATCTGGCTTATGGAACTCAGAGTTCTGTCTTGTGGTATTTGGGGGAACATGAATCAATTTGATTTTGCATGATAACATGGTAAATATTTTTATTAAATAACCCACAATGAAATTGGCAGAGACAGCCAATCATGATAGTTTCAGATTTTCCTGAATGTGTAACATTTTACACTATTATTTCTAGGCTACAAACAGAATTGGGAAAAAGAGTCTTTATAGCAGTTTATGTATAGTTCACATTTCCATGATTTCTGCCACTCATAAAGGACGGAGTTTTATATTTATGTGTTTAACTAGTGAAAACCTAAATTTTGGAACACACAACTGAAGGTATTTCTGCAGCTCCAGACTAATAGAAACTGTAACATAATGTAACCACCTGCACCATTTCTACATGACTTTCAGTTTCTGTATGAAGCATCTCTGAGAACTGCAGTGTTTCAAACATCTACTTTAAAAACTGTTCATTTCTGCAATTTCTCCTGTTCTATTTCCTCAACAACCAGCATATTTCAATTGCTTGAATTTCCAGTTTTCGAATAATTACAACAAAATGCTCTGCTCCAACAAAATGCTCTCCTTATCTTCCATCTGTGTTTGGATTTGTAACGTAGCTAGAAATAACAATAAAAAAATAGAGAAAACTACAGATTTGAGCATTTCACAATGGCCAGATTTTAAGAGTCAGTTAAAAATACCTTGGAGTTAAAAATACCTTTGAGTAAAAACTGATTTAAAGCAAATGTTACACTGTTGTCAAGCCCAAAGATACTCTGAAAATATCTACACTGACCCTTCACAGAATTTGTACATCATACTTCCCAGCATACATTAGGGAATCAGTACAGATTTTGGTTTAATATAAACTCACATGGTTGTATAGTAAAGAACATTAAAGTCATGCTAGACATAGAGTTGTTTTTATCAGTTAGTTTAGCAAATAAATCACTACCACATAAAGTTTTATATCACGATAATTCTCTTCATCAAGTAATAAATGAAATAAAAACAAAAAGTTTTTTATTATCTCAATGTCAATGTATGCAAACATTATGAACTTTTAAAACTTTCTGAACAATTGCTTCATCTGTAATACCTCACTGAGATCTGGCTGGTTTAACATTCCTGAATAATCCACTACGATACAATGTAAACAAAATCTGGCTTTTACAGGTTAAGAGAAATAAACACAATATTTATGTAATAATTTCAAATGTTCTAATGACAGTCTATAAAAGTAAGCAACTGAAGTTTAAGACTTTGCCTCTTCAGCAAAACTCCAGCTGTGCCAATGTGGAAAAAAGAAAATGCAATGGGGAAAAAAAAAAAAAAATAATCCAAGAGTTAATCCAAAGCTACGTAATACAAAACCAAGCATACCTGGAATGGTGATCCGTCTTCCCTCAAACTGGGTGTTATATACCCTCGAGCTTTGGACTTCTCTTTGTAAAGACCAATGGATCGATCCATAGGAGCTCGGAACCGGATCCAGTATTCTAAAGTACCAAAACCTTCGACGTTTCCATTCACTCCTAAGGAAAGATGGAATCACACTTTCACTTCATCTTAGAATGACTTCAAAACAATGATTTAGATTAAAAGAAACAACAACACATCCCAAAGCCAAACCAAAACCCCACTGTAGATCCTACTATTTGAAGTATTTTCTACTGTAACCAGACCTTTTCTGCCCTTTTGATGCTTTGTGAGTATTAATTACAAGCAGACCTCTTACCTCTTCAGCAGACTTAACAGTTATAACTACAACCATAATTTCTTCTGTTACATATTGATGAAGGGTGAGGGTAGATAACTATGACATTTGGGCCAAGTATCAAGCACTGATATTTGACAGTCTTATAAAGCAGAAACATTTTAGGTTTTCATGCATATTACACTCATCAGATTAGTTATATACGTGAGAGTAAAATAATTTAGTTTCATTTAAGCTCATTACAAGATCTGATTGAAATTATTTTTTCATAGTTAAGTAAGTAGTTAAGTAAGCCACCTTGTACAAACAGTGGTCTTAGAGAATGAAGGAAGCCTGCATTAAACAACTAAACCACAAATAATATATAAAACAATAATGAAAAATGAAAGAGAATGTCAGATTTTGAAGATCTTCTCTGCAGTGTTCATAGAAAAACAGTGAAATATGAGTAGTACAACAGTGCGAACAAGAACATTGCTCTAACTACCTTTCTCCACGCTGTCATCATATAATTATATTGAGAAACTAATACTATCTTAATAAAATCACCTTTACTTGTCTAATTACACTTGGTAAGTAACTTCTGTACAAGACAAAGAATCTCCTGCTATTTTTAGACAAGATTCTCTAATGCTATTTTCAGCATGTAGTAAACTTCTAATATGTCACATCAGGTGATTTTATTAATGTCATCTTTGTACTCATTGATTATTGGTAAAATTGTACCTGTCTGAAGAGCTAGAATCAACAAAAATGCTGCACATCCAATGTAAAAGTTTTTTTAATCCATTCCTTTTTCTTTTTAAATAGCAATACATAAATTAATTGGTGATCAAACATAGATTACTGGTCACATCATCACACCAAACAAAATACTTTTTCATATGTTAATTACCGACTAAATCTTCCGAGCCGTAGATCCTCCCATTCTGTTCCAGGGTTTCATGGAGGGCCACCTGGCATATTGCTACTGTTTCATGGTCTCTGCCATATGCATGATGAAACTCAAGAGTGATACTGCTATTCCTCAAGTAGTTCAAGAAGCAGTCATCAATCTTCACGCGATGCTGAGAAGTAAAGTGATATAACTGGGTATTTCCATACAAAACAGGAGTTGTTTGAAGTTGGAAGTCATAAAATGTAAAACAACAAAAAGTTGCAGGTTCATGGTCACCAAAAGCATGCACAGCTGCAGAAGACAAGATCACTCTGTTGATATGAATTTCAAAAAGGCCCTGTCCTCTTTCTAAATGTAGAGTTGCATCAGATTTATTCACTGGATTGACTGGCAGTATTTCTGGTCTGGGTTTGTACCGTTTAGTACTGTAGACAACATCTCTCAGTTGGGCTGCAATAAAGAAAATGGGAGCTACAACATGACTGTTTAAAAATCAAATATAATTCATGCTTGCTCAGAGAAGTAAAAGTATAATTCAATTATATTAACAATATTAAATTCTTAAATAAAAAACAAACAACCGACACAAATTGCACACTTCAAATCAGACATCCATGGCTAGCTTACCATGCTGAAAATATTCATACAATGCAGTTGCATCAGTATAACACAGACTGCTAGAAATTAATAACAGTAAAAAGCCAAAATGCAGAAGCCTCATATGATGATCAAAGTAAGTATTTTTATGCTAAAATTCAGCAGAAACTTAAGAAGTGTATTTTTGAAGGGTTGAACTACAAATTATATTACGTGCTGAGGAAAGAAAGAATAAATGGTTACAGAATTAAGACATAAATCATCATGCAGTCCTTCAGCACAGAACATGCAACTTGGAGACAAAATATGATGAATGTTGTTACATTGAGCTTAGTGAGTTATCCTGTTTTGGGCTTCCATTTTCTATTTATACTATACAATAAGGTCATTAAAACAATTTCAGATTCATGATGTTAAAATATTCTGTAGGCATATTATGCCATAACTTTGAAAGGTTTTGCAACACACAAAAAGTTACGTAATTACTGAACAGCAAAATAAAAAAATTTGACCACAAACACATAATTTACCCATAGAGGCTTGGCCACTTATACTGCAACAGTTGCAGCATATAAAGCACCTTCTTGACTTTTATTTAATAAGTAACAAGTCAATAAAACATCATAGATAACGGGCCATGGAGGACCTGATCTTTCTGTTAGTTTCAAGAATTAAAAGGCGTTTCACCCGATGAACAAGCTTTGCAATCTAAGAACAATAAAAAAAAATTGAAGGAATTAAATATGATTCAAAAATACCTTCAAGGTTTTTGATGCATTCAGCCCTACTATCAAGAAGATGGACATACTTTTCTATTTTTAACTCATAGCCTTTCTGTAGACTTTCCATCTTCTGCGCCATTGCCTCAAATTCAGTCTGAAAAAAAAAAATTACATGTGAAAAGGACCACTGAAGCATATCTACATTGATATTGCACACGCTTTTGGCTACAAAAGAGAAAATACAGTTAGGTTTAAGAATTTGCAGTAAAGAAAAATAGCAAATTTTAATTCAACACCACAGCAATCAGTTCTAATTTTAGCAAATTCTAAAATTATTATTGAGGAAAACTGACTAGTGATTCATCCAGAATAATATTCCTAATAGTTTTTGTAAAGATTGTATTATTAAACCTCAGATGGATCAAATGAAAACCAAAATATCATCTGCAATAATCCAGCACAAGAGGCTGAAAGCAGAGCGCTGTGAAAAAGGAAGCTTCATAGATAAGTGTGCGTATTGTTTTTCCTGTGTGGGCCTGATAAGAGCTCTGAGATAATCCCATGAAACCAAAAGCTTAAGGGCTCTAAACAGGGTGAGTTAAAAGATTGAAATTGCAGTTATTTGGATCTTGTGGTTTTTGAACACTTCTTTCAGCATGAACAAATTTTATGTTAGGTTACTTCATAAAACAGACTGGCTTGGATGATGAATTTGGAAGCTTGAATTATAACTTCATTTTTTCACGATGGAACAAGTTCCAGTGCTACAGATATTGAAATGTTATCATTGTGTTATCTACCACTATGAGTGGAGTTTAATACCTTGTAACCTTTGTTAATCTTATGCTGTACAACTAACATATTCCTTGTCTTTTCAAGTTCGTGCACTGTTTCCACATGTATTAATTGCAGCTTCTTCATGGAATGTTCCAAATCTTCAGGGCTACCATCACCTTCTTTTTCCAAACATAAAAGGTCCCCATTCTGCTGCTGCTTTCGAACCTAGAGCAAATTTTAAAAATTACTAGAGAATTACTCTTGCAAAATATCTAGATGTTTTTGTGCATAGTTTAATATAGCACTGAAAGGAGGACACATGGTAACACAAAATAAAAATGCCATGGACCTGCACCCGCCACAATTTTATTTAGTAATGTAAACTTCCAATTGTTGTACATTTCAAATATATGAGATATTCAGAAGCAATCACTCTTCTCAATCCACCTCATGCATTTACCTTCTATATACTCGATAACTACGCTCCAGTGAATGCCCAAGCCTACATTACTGCTATTACTAATACTGATGTTTCATTTTTTATCTTCTTGCTTTACTTCTTTTGTTATCATTACAGAATTATTAGCTTTCAAGTAGCAGTAAGATTCTACTTATCATAAACTTTATAAATTTCAGTAAACATGGTTTAAATTAAATGCAAGTCTTCAAGAACAGTGGAAACTTAAAGCACTCAATTCTTTCCTGCTCACTTTCAATTCAGTTCTGACAAAAAATAAAACTACAACTTATGAGCAAGAGAAAAAAAAAACAGCTTTTTCTATGTATTTCTCTATTAGTAAACATAGACAGGGCAACTAGTTAGCTGTGAGGTTGCTCTAGCACTTTTTCAGAGCTACAGTTAGAATGTGCTCAAAACAAATGAAAGAATTAAAAAAAGAAAATGTTTTTAATCAACATTACAGGAAGAACAAGATAGTGCGATTGCTCATTTAAATGAGAAAGAGCAAGTTTTTCAGAAAACACTACAGAATCTGGCTTGAATTCCCCTTTAGCGTTATTGCAAATCCTACACAACTCTAGGTATGAAATCCTAGTGAAATCTAGGTAACTTTAAATTTCATTCTCAAAATTTTCATCTTTCCTTTTGCTTCACTGTAACTGAAAAATGACCTGTGCACACATACATGCAGGAAGCACGAACTACTGCAGAAACAATCCAGCCCTTGAGAACCCAAGGCATTGTGTCCGAAACAGGTAACAGGAAATAGTGAACCAAGAACTAAAACATTTTTAAAAATGAAGAAGAAAAGAACAAAGAATTCTTTGCAAGTTATCTTTATGAGCAAGAGAGCTTCATTGAGTTCTGTTGCATCAACATCAACATAACATTCCTGAAAGACAAATACTCAGTGAAGAGGCGGTATCAGATGTGAATGAACATTGAAGAAATACATTCAGGATAACAAGATGCATTCTCACAAGACCACTAGACATGACATTTTGAATATTATTCTTTTACTTTCAAGAAGTATTTGCACTACAAATAAAGCACAGAATGTTTTTCTTGGTCGTTTTCTAAAAAGAAGATTTTACCTTGGTCAATGAATTCATGCGATTTTTCAGTTCATCTAGCTCTTGCTTACTTTCCAGGTAGGATGATTGCAGGTCTTTGTTCTCCTGCATCAGCTTTTCCTTTTGATCTGAACATGGGGAAATAACAAAACATTGCTTAACTATAACCAAAATCAGCTTGCTTTTTCATATTACTATATGCATTAAAATGACACTGAAAGAAGTAGAAACTACATCTACATTGAAATACATTCTACATTGAAATCTTATACTAGCAGCAAACTAGGAGGGAGCTGGGTAGGAACCTGCTTAGGTCTGGTAGATGTGTACAGATTAAAAAAAAAAAAAGACAACCTAAACATTCTTACATTTATGAGGATTGAACTGACAGCATCAAAAATCTACACTTCACATATTTGCAGACAGACCAATAGGCAAGGCTATATAGTATGACTTCACTGGGTTTTTGCTTTTGGGGAAGGTTGGGGAAGAGAAGAGAGAGTCTGAGTTCTCAGTCTGAATAACTTAACACAATTTCACTTCTCAGTCAATGAATGAAGAGATTTTCTATAAATACCCACTAATGCAGAGCTATTTCCACACTGACTTACCAGGAGCAACAGGAAGAAATTTGTTTTGTGATAGAAAAAACATCAGGATTAGAACAAATAATTTAGCTATAGCAGCCTGCTTTCTTTCACACAGAAAAGTTTTAAAAACACAGAAGTTTCTAAGGAACAAGTAGTACTTTCCTGTACGCTCTCCTCCCCAGTTAAGTTATTCTCTTGAGAACAGTGTATTTTCACCTTTTTTTTTCTGCTGCATTTTTTATATAATGCATTGAAATACCATGAATTCATATTCCAGATCAGAACGATAGAAACGTTAACTGTCAGCTTGACAGGCAAGCATTAGCTGTTGTAACTCCCATCTGCACTGGTGGGAGTTGATGGGTATAATATTACACACTTAGTTGAGAATATATACTATAGCTTTCAACAGATATTCCACAATATCATTTTAATGCTGGAATCTTTTCCCGTTGACCTTCAGGGCATGAAGCACAACTTCACTATTTTCACAGAATAGCTATTCAGTTTTGAGTATTGAACTCAGCAGGAAACAGGTGGCTGAAATACTGGTCTCAAGGGGTTGGGCATGTTTCAAAAACTGACATCAGGTTAGTTTTAATTTTGCAGAGTTTATATATCAAATGACATCTTCACTAAAAATAAATCATCTGTAGAACCATTCATTGATCCTTTACACAGTAGTCTTCTCACCCATGCATGCTGGGAGTCCGCAGGAGCCATTTTCAATTCAAATACCAACTAACCAGTAAAGCTTTAATTCTCTGCAGTCACGAGAAAAAAGCAATGTATTTGTACATCTGAGAAGAGACTACACTAAGCTCAAAAAAAAAAAAAAAAAAAAAAAAAAAAAAAAGCTAAAAATAATCAAGTATATAAGAAAACAGTTAAGCCTTCTGATAAATACAGGAGTGAGACAGCGGTGAGGGCGGTAACTTGTAGACTCTCCGAAGTAATATATTCAATGGCTGTTGGGTGGGGGGTCTCTCACAGGAAAAAAAAGAATCTCCCATGCTGACGTTGTTTCTTTTTCCTACATTATAAACTGAGATCTGAGTTGGAGCTTTTTTCAGGAATGAGGAGACAAGATATTCCTCTTCAAGCATTCTTATCAAACTGTCACTGATTTTCTGTCGTTTTCTGTCCACAGCAGCAATCTTAGTTCACTGCTTTTCTAATAGCCCCAGTGAAGGTTTTATAGATATTTTTAATATGGCAAACTATTAAGGGTAAGCATGAGAGAAGTTCTGCATTAGTTCTAGGCATCCAGTTAGGACAAAAAGTAATTCAATTCTTCTGCTTTTAAAAATGATGGCAGTGAAGACAGATACCCCGAAATATTACACTGCTTAAGTTTTTCCAAAGACAAAAATCCTAGATATACAGACCTTGAAGGGTGTTAGAAAATCCACTTAAGCTGTAGCAAATTCAATGCAACAGAAACTGAAAACATAGTATCCTGTTGATCTATAAGCCCTGAAGGCCTATTTTGGGAAGGGCTGGTAAAGGTGAACATGAGCCATAATCATACAAACTACTTACAAGTTCTCTCACTTCATTCTGTTAGACTGACCACAAGTGTGCTACCTCTTAAAAATACACACTTAAGGAAAAAAATCTGTAGAGTATTTGGTTTACTTCCTGTCCGTTCTCTCTCTGTAAACTTCTTGTTGGCACAATATATCACAATATTGAGATAACAGATTGCTAGGTTCTAAAGATTCCCTGAGTTGTTCTACATCACAGGAAAAACACATATGAAATCAGATTTTGAGAAGAACAAACCTGTTGTTACTGTAAATGTACACAACTGTGAATAAAAATGTGTGTACACTCAAAATACAAAAATAATCTAAATTCACTAAATTGAAGGGTCTATATAGATTTCATGTACCATTTATTGTACTCACACAATAAATGAATTTAGACTAGTGGCTTAAAAGTGGAAAAAGACTGTCTTCTTGCCTATAAGGGGGAAAATATTGACCCACTGAAGAATTAATGCAATTGGAGTTTAAGAATCTTCATTCAACACATAACCTGTATTGAGTCAATTTCTGTACTAAGGATAGTCATAACTTAAGCACGCTTTTCCACGTCCTTGTAAAAGTCAGCTTTGAATTCACCGCTACTAAGAAACTACATTTTTCTGCAGAATATATCCATACTCCAACACCAGAGAAATTCACATCATGAAAAAACAGTTACTTCAAAAATGTACCTCTCTCTACTTTGAGCTTGTCAAGGATTTCATCTTTCTCTGCTAAACTAGACTTGATAGCAGTCTCTAGTTCAT